>NC_056750.1:842233204-842468204 GCF_019279795.1 Protopterus annectens | reverse complement strand
GTAGGTGGCCAGTCAGGTAGCTATGAAACCAGTCAGTAACCGATTGGGTAAAGGATAGATTTAGAGGGAACAGAGATAAGAGAGAACAGAGATAAGCTGTTTGTGCAAGACCATGTTGAAAGCCTTGGATAGATTGAGGAAAGTTGCAGAGGAGTATAAGCCATTGTTTTTATGATGGTAGTGTTGGTGAAAGATGGTACGGTGGTAGTGCTGTAGAATGGTCTGAAACCATGTTGTGTGCTGGAGAAGAGGTTGTTGGGAGGTAATCTAGGACTTGGGAATGAATGCATCTCTCTAGTATCTTGGAAAGCGGGGAGAGGATCGCTATTGGATGGTAGTTAGAGAATTCGGTGGAGGGCCCACCTTTATGGAGGGGAATGATGTGGGATACTATTCACAGTGTAGGGACATAGCATTCTGATGTGGACTGGTTAATCAGGGTAGAGACTAGATAGGCTAGGGTGTCGGCTGTGAATGTTTAGGTATTCACTGGAGAGATTGTCTGCATCTAGTTTTAGTTGGTTTAAGTTTTGATTGAAGGTTTAAATGAAAAGGTAGTGGGCAGGTTATTAGGAGTTGATGTGGGGGAGGGGGTTATGTTTAGCTAGAGATAGAATGGTTTCCGTGAAGTTTGTTGAAATGAGGAGGCGATATTTTCAGAGGAGGGGAGATTGTTAGGTGGAGGGGTGCCAACTTTACCTCAATGGAGTTTATGGAGGACCAGAATTTTTTGGGGTTGAGTTTGGAGGAGTTAAGGGAGGACTGATGGGTATTGGGTTTTGTCCTGCTGTATTAGTTTTTTTACTTTATTGTGCAGTTCAAGGAATCTTTGTCTAGCAGAGGGGTTTTAGTTGCATGGCAGTAATCTGAGGCTCCGTCTCTGATTTTTCATTATTGACCTTGTGGATTTCTGTAGAGATGGGGAATGCTGGGCTTTGACTCTGGTATTTCATATGGGGGCATGAGTATTAAGATATTTAGGAAGTTGCTTTTGAAGAACTGAGCTGCATCATCTAGATGGAGGTACTTTAGAGGGGTCCAGTTACAGTAGAACATTACCTTGTTAAGTATTTGCTGATAGATGATGGGTTTAGCACAGCATTGGTGGTGTTTCAGTAGGAATGTTGGGGTATGGTCACTGAGGCTGTCTGGTAGGCAGCCAGCTAAGTATGATTTGAGAGGTCTTATTGACTAGTATCCAATCAAGAGTACAATGTTTTGTTTAGAGTTTTTATTTATCCGAGTGGGTGACTGGATAAGTTGGGAGAAACCGTGCAGGTTTAGGTGGTGGGCTGCATGGTTGTTGTTGTAGGATATCCAATTAATATTAAAATCTCCTAGAATTATGGTTTCATGGGGAAGGTGATTGTTAGCCCAATTGAGGTTTTCTAGTGCAGGGATGTTATGACCAGGTAGGAAGTAGCATCCTTTGATGTTTGTTGTTTTGTTTGGGTTTAGTTTGAGTTTGACATGTAGGATTTCTTTGTTACCAATTTGGGGAGCTGATGTATGAAGGATCTGAATGTTTAGGTGGTGTTTTTAAACATAAGAGCTACAACACCCCTTTTCTTAGCCTATCCACATGAAGTATGTCATAGCCTACTGGCAATATTTCCTCACTGCTAATGTGAGATTTGAGCCAGGTTTCAGTCAAGATGAGTATATCTGGGAAGTATAAGGCTATGTTGGCATGGAGGTCATGTGTCTTATTGGCTATACTTCTGATATTTAGGCTTGGGAGAAGATCAGTTGTCTTTCTATGTGTTGTTAGTTGTGGAATGGTGCAGTTTTTAGTCTGGTAATTGGGTGTGGAGTTGGAGATGACTGGGCCAGGGTTGGGGTGTATGCCACCACTGATGGCAAGCTTAGAAAGGGCAGTAGACATAAGTTTTATGAAGGTGATGATTAGTTTGTTGCATTTCAGGGAGTTTTTTTGTTTGAATGTTGCAGGTGATAATGTGGTGGGTGCAGTGGGTAGTTGATAGATTTGGTCTAACAGGAATAGTAGGGGGGGTGGTTGGGGGAGATGGTTGGTGGTGAGTGTAGTACTGCAGTGAAAGAGTTGAGTGGGTGAATTATTGTATCTTGGTAAGATGTAAAGTGTGCAAGGAGAGTACGGGTAAAGCATGAAAGCATGGTTTGTAGAAGCATATTTGATTTGGTTAATGAGAATGGGTAGGCGGTGGGGGAGTTGTGGTGTGATTGGTCAAGAGGTAGAGGGGTGGTATTAGTGGTTAGAATAAATGTAGGGGGTGGGTGGGAAATGGGGTAGGGGAGCAGAGTGAGCCCAAGCGGTAGCGAGGGTGAATGGAGCGGGGCCAGCAGTGCACATAAGTGGCTGTTAAAGAAACTATCAGTGTGTTGGCAGGAGGCTATGTGAAAGTTAGGAGTATCTCAAGAGGTGCATTTAGTAACTATGTTGGTAAGGTTATCTGTGCAGTAAAATTGAGTGGGTATCTGTTCATTTGGCAACTGTTCAGAGGGAGGGAGGGGGGATCGGGGAAGGGTGTGATAAGGAGGATAGATCTGTGAGGAGGTTCTAAGTGTTTGTAGCAGTATGGCTGTTAGTGGGGGTGGAATGGGGCACACAACTATGAAGATTCCTATGCTATTGATTAAATAAAACTCTGTTTCCATGGTCAACCCAGTTAAGTGTGCTTACATGTTAAAAAGAAAGATGGTACCCTTGTTACTTTCTTGGGAGCTTGGTCGTTCTCTCGTCTGTTTGTGTCTTTGGCAGGAGGTTACTGTAGGTCCGTAGTGTGTGGGGTTGCTGGGCAGTTAACCCGGTTGTTAGGTGCCTGCTATGGTCAAGAGATGGAGGCAAGTAGTTTATATATGATAGAAATATAAGGCTCATTACAGCAACATTAACACTCGTGCATTCAGAAAATGCCTAGGATAGTGATATTTGCAGCCAGTAGTAGTTTATTGAGCCTAAGGGTTATATCAGGAAAGAGGAAATGTCTCCATAAAGGTCTGTGAGAATAGCTGTATTTAGCAACTGCATCTTTCTGGCCACCAGATGTTAAGGCCAAGTTTCGTGCAGTTATGTTAGAGTCAAGTAATTTCAAATGTTTGTAGTACGCTACAGTTTTAAAAACCTGTGAAAACAAACAGTGTGGCCACATGTGTATCCTAAATACAGTAATTATTAGCGTGCATTTACTGAATAGCCAGACTAGCAGTGAATGGTTGATTTATAAACAGGCCCATAGTAAGGTTGTGTTAAAAACTGTACACTGGGGCTAGATTCTAGTGTGTACTCATGTTAGATGTAATCAGAGAGGCAGGTAAGCTTAGGGCTTTGTCTGTCTGTGGGTGGCCAAAAAACCTTGGAGCATGGAGGCAGTAGGCTTAGATAGTGTACGCGCTACGGTTCCTAGGAGGGATGATTGGTTGGCTTAACTCGCCGCAAATAAACTGCACGGAGGGTATTCCGTGCTCCTTCTGGCACACGAGAAGCAGTAGCTAGTCACCATGTCTCCACAGTGGTAAGAAGGGCATTCTGTATTGCTCTTCTCATAAGTAAGGGCATTGCCTCCAGAAAAAAGTGCCCCATTTGGTATATACCTTTCTAAGCAGCTGCAGCAATTGGAGAGACCACAAAGGTTCCTCATAAGGAAAAATCTAGGTCTTCAGCATCAGTCCTATGTGGATCATATGAATTCAGTGTCACTTTATTCTGTTTCATACAGGCTACTCGGAGGCAATCTCTGCCTTGCATACAAGTCTAGTCCCAGTAGTAATGTTTTGATATTAATTTGGGAACTCTCTCTGAGTCTGTGCATTTTGTATTTGTCTTTGGACCTGAAAACATCCTCTCATCAGCACTTGCCTTGCTAATAGTAAGGAATCCGCGTACAGTAATCTCTCTTAGAGATGGATAGGAATATAGTAAGATTAGTTTAGATGTTTTCTATATGTATTTGAGACTGTCCTGCAATGTTGTTTTTAAAATATTTCCTGTGATTCTGAACTCTGTAGTTACTGTGTTAATTTGAGTACTGTATTGTTTTATTATTTATTGTTAAATATATTTAAATCTTTTAATTGTCTGGTTTGTTTAGAGATATTTAAACTCAGAGTACTTGCATATGTATTTGGTGACACTGTATAGGCAACTCTTAAATGGGCCTGCAAATCTTGGTCACACTTACCATTTGGATAATAATAGCATTACACAGTAGGATTGGACACAGTTTGGTAAGGGCCTTATAGTAGCTGATAAGTAAGTGTGGCTGGTGGCAGCTGGTACTATCTTATAGTCTAGGCAGAAGGGGGCATTGCTAGTAAACCTGTGCCAGCCTTTCTCAGGTGTGTGTCAGCTACTTGGGCTGGGACAAGAAGCACTGGTTGGACAGAGAGGGTGCTGGAGGTCTTAGCTTGGCCACTCGGCTGAGATCTTAACCCTGTAGCTGTACCAGTGAGGAGTACCAGTGAGGAGTCTTGTTCGGGATCTAGAGAAAGAGGTAGAAACCAGCCCCCGACTGACTACGATCTCGGTGTGCTCTTAAGGGAAATTGTACTTTACTGTGTGTATACTTGTCATCCTCCCAATGTGTACATCCCTCATTGGTGCTAGTGGTGAGGATTGAGGCTTCTTGATTACTGCGCTAGTGCAGGGGCGTCGCAGTCCCTTTTAAAAATGCTTTTCAAAGGCTATGAGAAATTCAAGAATATTCTTTAAACCTGTCATGAAAATTTGAGATGGCCGCTAGTTGATCCCTGATGGTCCCTTCTTCAATCAGCAAAGCTAAGAATTCTAAGACTTTATCGATAGAAGCAGAGGATCAGTATTATTCTCGAGAGCCCAGAAGGATCAGTATTGTTCTCGAGAGCCCAGAAGGATCAGTATTATTCTCGAGAGCCCAGAAGGAAAACTATTTCCATTTACTACTGTAGAATTTTCTGGTAGAAGGCTTCTGGACAGAATCTTATGAACTGGTGAAGAAAGTTTATTACGCCTGACAATCAGTGGAATTAGAGAAACCAAGCAATGAGCTTGAGATTTTGAAGGTTTGGGTGAACTAATCTCTCTAGATGGGGTAGGAGATCTTGATCTGCATCCAGAGTCCTCATTGCATCAGATAAGGCCAGAGAAAGGGGAACCAAATCTGTCAAGGCCAGGAGGGTGAAATGAGGATTACTTTGCTCTTCAACCTGATTGCTTTCTTTAGGAATTAATGGGAAGGGGGGAGAAAAGTGTACAGGAGTTCAGAGGGTCAATCGTGTAGGAGAGCATCTCACGGCACTCCCCCTGAGGAGGGATGATGGCAGAGTAGCTGCTGCACTTGGTGTTCAGGGGTGATGCAGAAAGGTTGCAGCAAGGCTGGCCCCAGTGACTAAAGATATTTTTCGCTACTCTGGTATTGAGAGACCACTCATGGTGCATGAAGAATACATCTGCTTAGTTTGCCTGCTATTACACTGGATCTCCCCAGAATATGCGTTGCTATTAGAAAGCAGTTGGAAGAGATTGCCCACTGCCAGACTGAGTGCTTCTCAACAAAGGGGTTATGACTTGGTTCCTCCCCGTTTGTTGATGTACCAGACTATCAACGTATTGTCTGTTTGAAAATAAAAATAACAAAAAAGCCAGTAAAAAAACAGTATGTAAATTTACTGAAGTTGCATCATAATAGTGCTTTTGTCTGTGAAAGTTGCATCACTCACTTATCCTTAAATAATATTACCACTTAAATGTTTTAACTCCTTCCTTTTTAAAGAAGCTGGAAAATCTTCACAATTGTGGGCTGTAAGAAGCATTTAATTTAACCTGCCAGGAGTATTCTAACCACCCCATTTCATCCTCATTATTGAACACACTCAGCATTTTTAATTTCATCCAATACCACAAGCTTAAAGGCAACCTTACATTTACCATTTTTTAAGTGTTTTACCAAGGCATTCTTATCTTCTGTCTGTACAGCATGTTTGTGTTCATGTATTCTTAATTCCCTCAGTCTGGACAACATAAAAGACCATACCTGATATATAAGAAAAGAAATAGACCACAAATCTGGACTTGCATGTAAAAAAAAAAAACATTGATCCTAATTTTATAATTATTAATTGTAATTTCATTAACTTCAGTATACACAAAGTCTCAAAACTGCAGTTTAAACATTTAGCCATTCCTTTTCTAAAACTTATCTTTGGGCGTATTTAATTTTGCTTGAAAATCATTTTTAAAACTCTTCCCCTTTTCTGTACATGATGGTCGTTCACCATCCATCCATCTATCCTCTACTCCTTTTTCCCATTTTTGCACATGGGGTCAGGGTGTCACTTCAACAGTGACAGTCATCTCGACCCAAGGTTTACACCACTGTGTAGCTAGTTGTGTCATGGTAATTCATCCGTACCACTCACTTGCACATATGGGCAATTTAGTGTGTTCCATCCACCTACTGCATGTCTTTGAAATGTGGGAAGAAACCGGAGCACCTGGAGGAAACCCATGTGACTGCAGGGAGGACATGTAGACTCTGCACAGAAGACACCCCAGCTAAAAATAGAACCGGAGAACCTCTTGCTGTGAGGTGACCATGCTAACCACTGGAGCACCATCATCGACTGCTTTAATAAATTCAGAACTACCACTAAAACTTTTCCAGTTATTAATGATAATATTTTTAATGGCCATCGAATCAATGCTATTTTGATAAGGCATAGATATTTTAAAATCCCTTTCCTTTCATTTATTAATGCCTTTATTTCCGTCGTATCTAAATGAGTTTATTTCAGTAAAAATATTGGATACTAATCGCTCAGTATCTCTGATCAATTTCTTACAAAAACGTAGACAAATATCTGAAAAGAGGGTTTGTTTGAATCGCAGTCACCCCTAGAAGGAGAGTAGATTGAAAGGCTTGCAATGCTAAAAGCACTGTCCTCCGCTCTAGAACATTTATATGCAAGTTGGCCTCCATGGGGGACCAAGTGCCTTGGACCATCTTGCCCAGATGATGCCTTCCACCCCATCTGGGAGGTATCTGTGGTCACTGTGGCTTGGGGCTGATATGGGACATAGGGGAGGACCAGGAGAATTTCCTTTGATTGGATCCACTAAGCTAGGTCTTCTTTGCAATGGTTGGTAATCAAAATCTAGTGTGTGACACTGGTTGATACAGAATGGACCACTAGGATGCTAGAAGCCATTGCAATATTCTCATGTAATATCTGGCCAAGGTGACTAATTTTATAGCCACCGCCATCAAACCTAGAGCTTGCAGAACTAGCAGTGCGGGTACTGTTCTGTTTCCAGTAATCTTTTCCACTTGGTTCTTCATCTTTTGCGATCTCAGATAAGGTAAAGAGGCTATGCAAGCATTGGTATTTAGTACTGTTCCTGTGAATTTTATATTTTGAGTTGGAGTTAGATGGGGTTTTTCATAATTTGCAGTAATGATGCCTGGTGAGAGTGGTAAGGAGTCTGTTGTCCAAGTACGAAAACACCCAGAGTCTGTGCAGTCTCAAGTGAGCTACTACTACTATCATGCATTTGGTGAACACCCTGGGGGCTGTGGTGAGACTAAAGGGCAGGGTTCTGAATTGTTAATGACTAGCTCCCAGCCAAAAACAGAGATCATCTGGAGCACTTGTCCATTTTGATGTAGTAGTACGCATCCTAGAGATCTGTAGAGCACATCCAATTATCTTTTTCCTAGAAACGGGAGAATAGACTGAACTATGACCATCTGGAATTTTGTTTGTTGAACAGATTGTTCAAAACACTTGGATCCAAAAATTGGTCTCCAGTCCCCTGTCTTTTTTGGCACTAAAAAGAATATTAAGTAAATTCCGGATTCTGTCTGGTCTGGTAGGACCTCCTAGATGACTCTATTCTAGCAGTTTCTGAATTTCTAGCACTGCTGATTCCTGCTGACTGGGTGGAATATTGGGGATTTTTTTGCAACTTTGGGGATGTAGAAGGAAGGGTATTGAGTAACTTCTGGTTTATAATGCTCTTTCCCCCAAACATTGGAAGTTATTGAGACTGTTAGTTCCAATGTCTGGTCCTGTGTCTGCGCTAACAACTTTGGCACCAGTGGAGAAGACACGATTGGTGCCGATGTCAGCATTGAAGTATCCTTTTAATGCAACTGTTGGATGTTCTTCGTGTTTCACTGTTGCAGTCATCACACTTGGATTGTCTGCCTGCAGTTAGCCCTCAGTCAGCCCGAATACCAGAGACTTAGTATTTCTGTGTCTGTTGCTGTCACTTCAAGACTGACGTCAGGTTGTCAGGGGTATAAAAACAGGCAGCCGACGCCATTACATCAGTCTTTCTTGCCGAGGAGCCTGAAGTACAAGCAGTTCGCACAAGTGCCGGTCGGCCGCTACCGGAGTTTTTTGTTTATGAATTGAATCATCCTGAAGTCTTCTAAAGCTAAGTACCCCATTGGGGATCCTTTTTTCGTGCTCTAACCAATGTCAGAAAAAGTTAACTATTGTCTTGCCTGTGGAAAGCAAATACCACACTGAGATTTTCATTCTTACTGCGTCACCGGTTTAGGCCCAGACTACGATGTACCTCGCTGTCGGTTTTGTGCCTTGTTTAACGCCAAAACCATTTGTCCTCTGGCCCTTATTGTCACTAAATACTTTCGTTCTAGATCTCTGTATTCTGAAATGGCTTTGGTAAGCCATCCGACTACTGATATTCCAAAAAGAGGAAGGGTAAAGACAGACTGTACAGGTCCAAATTTGCTGACAACTCTTTCGTTAAGCTAGTCGCCAGTTCGCCGGTACTCAGTTTGGTGCTTTCACAGCCCCTGATGCTGCTTCAGTGGATTCACAGGCCTCTATTGAGACCTGTTCGGAGTCCGGTATGCCGCGAGACTCTTCTTCGATTATGAAACCTGCGGATGTCTCTACCTTGGAGGGGTCCGGTGCCGCTGAGCAGGCACTGGCTTTTGAGGAAGTTCTTTGCACCACTGATGTTCAACACTGACTTGTTTTGCGTATTCAGATGTCCTTCATGGATGCATCTGCAGTCATAACAACTGGGTTGTCCTGTCGTCAGGCAGCCCTTCAGTCGGCCGGATTCCAAAGTCCGGGTCCGGCTTCGGCTGATGTCGCACTTCACCCGACGTCATCTCTGTTGGTCTTCGGGTATAAAGGCATCAGCCGACGCCATTTTCCTCAGTCTTTCTTGCCGCGTGGCGCCCGAAGCAGAAGCTGTTCGCAAGTGCCGGTCGGTCGGATCCAGAGATTACTTCTACCGAATACTACTTCGAAGACTTCTAAAGCTAAGTACCCGTTGGGGACTCTTTCTTGCCTCAGCCGATGTCAGAAAAAGTTAATAATTGTTTAACCTGTGGGAAACAAATACCTCATAAGGATTTCCACTCTTACTGTCTGCCTTGTTTAGGCCCAGCCCACGTAGCAGCCTGTTCGGCCTGTGCTTCTTTCAACCGACGAACGCTTAGGCGTCGGTCGGAGTTTGCTGAACAGTTTTTCGGTTCTGATTTTGCGTATATTATGCCGTCGGATCCTCAGACTACCCAAACTACTAAAAAACGCAAAGATAAAGACCGACACTCGCGGTCCGCGGTTTCGGCCGAAACCATGGTTAAGCAAACCGCGAGTGTCTCGGTTTCGGCCGAAACCGAGAAAACTGATCAAAATACAGCAGAATCCATCACTACCACTGAGGCCCCTGCTACCTCTCTTGAATCGGCCTCAGAAATTTTATCCACTACGGTGGTTGTCACTGACTTATCAGACACCATTCCCTTGGATGTGTCTACCCCAGCACATGGTGCTGCTAGGCCTCCAGCAGCCATGTCCATTAAGGCCTTTGCCAGGGCCAAAGCAGCCAAAACTACTAGAACAGTGCCTGCTAAACCCCCTACAACACGGCCCTCTTCTAGTTCACAAATGCTTACCCTTGCAGAAGATTTAATTTCATTAATTAGGGGATCTCAATCTCACCCAGACAGGGCCTCTCAGCCCCCAGAGAAGAGACCTAGGGCAGAGCCCCCCGAGCCTGTGTCCTCTGATGATTCTGCTGATGAATCAGACATAACAGACCAGCCAGAGGCTCCTTTCTCCAATTTTGAAGACTCAGATGCTGAAGAATCCATTCCAGCTGCCTCCCCACCAGAAGAATTTTCCTTTGGGGAAACCTTACATGCCATGGAAGAGCAGTTCCAATGGCAGCAGCAGGATTTCTCAGACTCCAGAAAAAGACTTAGAACCTTTCTACACCTTCCACAACACAGGCCCTTAGCTATACCTCCTGTGCTCTCTGTAGTGGATGATGCCTTCAATGATGTCTGCTCTGCACCAGATTCTTTACCTCCAGCCCCTGCTAAACCAGACAGATTTTACAGGGTACCAGACACTCATCACCACCTTTACAAGGCCCCACTTGCAGACCCCGAAACTATATCCCAGGGTCCCAAGGCAGTCGCCGCGACCACAGCTAAAAACCCTATTCCTTCTGAAAGGGAAGCCAGGTCTTTAGACAGATGGGGCAAAAAGGTTTACACTTCAGCTACTCTCTCAGCTAGAGCTTTAAACTGTCAGTTTCACATGATACAATACCAAGAGTTTATGCTTGATCAGTTAACAAAAAAGCTATCCTCTGATGAATCTATTGATAAGAAATATGTATTAGAAATGGTAAATAACATACAACAGGTTAGTAACCATTCCTTAAAATGTGGCTATGATGCACTGGAGGCTTCATTTAGATCAGCCATGACTGGCACAGTGATAAGAAGGCATGCATGGCTAAAGGAACAAGCCTTACCGGATCATGTTAAAGCTAAGTTACTAGATGCTCCTATGGATAAGACCAGCTTGTTTGGTACACCTGCCCAGCAGGTAATGAAGAAAATGGAAGAAAAGGCAAAATCTGTTCAAACGGTTAAAGATTTCTTGCAGGTCCAACCCCAAGGTTTAGCAGGAACTGGCCTGCCAAAATTGGTCCTTTCCTGACTCCACAAGATCCCAAAGGGGCAGGAATAGACGTTCCAGAGGCAGAAACCAATCCAGAGGAGGTGCCTACAGAGGACGACAGTGGCAAGGTAACAACCGAGGCACAGACACAACCACTGCCACTACAACAACACAGCCACAGTGACTTAACTCTAAATCCGCCTACCAGGGAACAAATAGCAGCTCCATTAGGCGGCAAATTATCCTTATTTTCAAAGAACTGGCACTATATCACAAAAGACAAGTGGATTTTACAAACCATAGATCAAGGTTACCGGTTCCACTTCCACACTTTACCAGTCAAAAGAGGAATGCCAAATCTACCTCCAAACCAAAAAACAGAGGCTCTACAACAGATAATGCAGTTAGCAAACATGAGAGCTGTGGAAAGAGTGCCAATAACAGAACAAGGAAAGGGATTTTACTCAAGACTATTCCTAGTTCCAAGAAAGGAAAAAAGTTGGAGGCCTATTCTCGACCTGTCCACCTTAAATACATACATCATTGTCCCAAAATTCAAAATGCTGACCCTACAGCAACTTCTTCCCATGCTGGGCAAGGAGTGTTGGCTGGTAACTCTAGATCTCAAGGAGGCATACCTGCACGTCCCCATTCGACCAATCTGCAGAAGATACCTCAGATTTCTTGCAGGATCAGAGCATTATCAATTCTCAGCATTGCCCTTTGGCTTATCTACTGCCCAGAGTATTCACAAAATGCCTGGCATCAGTAATCGCCCACTGCAGACTACTCCGAATTCAAATTTACCCATACCTGAACGACTGCCTGCTACAAGGGGACAACAAAAGCAAGCTGACAACAGATTTACAAAGGGTCATTTACTTGCTACAAGCACTGGGATACACAGTCAATTTACAAAAATCAAGGCTGATACCATCCCAGACAAGGACATTCTTGGGCGCGGAATTGGACACAGTAAAACAAATGGCTTTCCTAACTGCAGAAAAACAAAGAGAACTCCCCCTTTACTTCTTGGCACTAACAAAACAGAAAAAGTTAACAGCAAGAAAAGTACTGCAGGCCTTGGGCTTCATGGCATCATGCATAATCTTGGTCCCACTTGCCAGACTACATATGAGAAAACTACAGTGGTACCTAAAGAATTTATGGTCCCAACACAGGCACAGCCTAGAAACAGAAATTCCACTAATTCCATGCTTAAAACAGGAGTTCCTATGGTGGGCTCAAGCATGCCAGTCAAACCCAGGGCTACCCTTTCGCAGATGTCAAGCAAGCCAAACCATCACAACAGACGCTTCAGACCTAGGATGGGGGGCCCACATGCTGGACAAATGCGTGCAAGGATTGTGGACGCAGGATCAACTTCATCTGCACATCAACCTAAAAGAAATGCTGGCAGTAAAACTGGCAATCCAAAACTTCAGACCATTTCTCAAGGAGGGTCAGTTAATGATAAGGACAGACAACACCACAGTCATGTGGTACATCAACAAACAGGGAGGCACTCATTCATACCCCCTATGCAGAATGACTCTGGAGCTGTGGAACCTGGCACTCAGCTACAACATCCAGTTACAGGCAATATTTGTACCGGGAAAAGAAAATACTCTAGCAGACATACTAAGCAGAACCACATCGGATGCCCACGAATGGATGCTACATCCGGACATCTTCAAAGCCATCTCAAAGAAATGGGGAATGCCTCAGATAGATCTATTTGCTTCCCCTCTCAATCACCAGCTCAAAAAGTTCTGCACAAGGACATTCCACCCACTAGCATGGAAGGTGGATTCGCTCTCCTTCAGCTGGAAAGGCCTAACAGCATATGCATTCCCACCTCTTCCCTTGATACACAAGGTATTACTAAAAATCAAGGAAGAACGTCCAAGGATAATCCTAATAGCTCCAAACTGGCCAAGACAACACTGGTACCCACTGCTGAGGAGCATGTCTCAGAACAATATGTGGCCAATACCCCTGATGCCTTTGATGTTAACTCAGAACAACTACAGCATCATGCATCCAAACCTAAAAACGTTGCAACTGACTGCATGGAACATCACATAGCAGCAGCTAATCCAGAACTTTCACAAAGAGTTAAAGACATTATTCTTGAAGCCCGCAGACCTTCAACAAGAAGGAACTATGCAGGAAAATGGAAAAGGTTTGTCATTTGGAGTACTGAAAGAGGAAAGATGTGTCAAACATAGATATGCCTAACATTCTGGAGTATCTGGCAGAACTTCTACATTCAGGTCTGTCCTACTCCTCCATCAAGATACATGCATCAGCTATTTCAGCAGAATACAGCTTTGATCCACCTGTTTTTCACACCCATTACTCAGACAGTTCCTCAGAGGAATCAAGAATGTAAAACCTCCAAGGAAACCACCATTACCAGCTTGGGACTTGAACTTTGTGCTAGAAAAGTTGACACTATCACCTTTTGAGCCAGCAGCAACAGCAGACCTACAGCATCTATCATGGAAAACCGCCTTCCTACTGGCAATAACCTCAGCCAGGAGGGTTTCTGAACTCCAGGCCCTAATGGCAGTACAACCCTTCCTAATCTTCCATCAAGATAGAGTGTCCATGAGGACCAATCCTACATTTATGCCTAAGGTGGTATCCAGAGTGTCTTTAAACCAGGCAATCCACCTACCTACCTTCTTTCCCAACCCACAAAACAGAGGGGAAGAATACTGCATACCTTGGATGTACATAGACAGCTACGCTACTACCTGGACAGAACAAAAAGTAGCAGAAAAACTGATCAGCTTTTTGTAGCCTATGCAACAGGAAGGGAAGGAAAAGCTATTTCCAAACAGACAATCTCCAAATGGATAGGGAATTGCATACGGTTCTGTTACTCCTTCCATGGAAAACCAATTCCACAGAACATAAGACCTCATTCTACAAGGGCAACAGCCACTACCACAGCCTTTTACGAGGGTGGCAACCAAAGACATTATTGAGGCGGCTACTTGGACCTCCGTGCATACATTTGCCAAGCATTATAATTTGCCTCTATATTCCAGATCCCGAGCAGGGTTTGCCACTGCTGTACTGCAAGGGATCCTAAACACACCATAATCTAGTTTTTCCTCCTCCCCTAGTTGGCTATGGTATTCTACCCAGTTGTTATGACTGCAGATGCATCCATGAAGGACATAGTACAGTTTTGTACCTACCATAAATGTAGATGTCCGAACTGGATAGCATCTGCAGTCAGGATTACCCTCCCTCCTTCCCCTCTGTGGTACTCCTAGGGTGTTTACCCTCCTAATAGCTAGCTGGTGGGTGGGAGTCTTTTATGGTGTATTTGTTGTGTATATATATGTACATACATGCTTATTTTTTGTGTTTACCACTATCTTTTTGGAAACATTGGCATTTATCCAAAATTTAAAGCCTTCAAAAGGGCTACTGGCATCTGGGGCAAGAAACACTGAGGAAAATGGCGTCGGCTGATGCCTTTATACCCGAAGACCAACAGAGATGACGTCGGGTGAAGTGCGACATCAGCCGAAGCCGGACCCGGACTTTGGAATCCGGCCGACTGAAGGGCTGCCTGACGACAGGACAACCCAGTTGTTATGACTGCAGATGCTATCCAGTTCGGACATCTACATTTATGGTAGGTACAAAACTGTACTTTCTGTCTAAAACTACCGAGTTTCTAAAGCCAAGAGTATGCACTACACCTAGAAAACCAACGACCAAAGCGCATGCACCTGCTTCCTTGCCACAACATCAAATGCTTAAAATGGAAGAAAACCTTATTATGCTGATTAGGGGAAGTCAGCTTTCCCCTTCTAAAAGAAAGAGACCAGTCCCCAGCAGCTTCAACACACCAAGAGTCCGACGACTCTGAGGTATCTGATTTATGAAGACGTGCCCTTATCTGCTTATGAGGATTCAGATGCAGAGGAATCCATTCCCTCTGCCTCTCCTCCAGAGGAATTTTCTTTTGGTGAAACCTTACATACTTTAAGAGAGCAGTTCCATTGGAAATGCCAAGACTATCCTCCGTCCAAAAAGAGAGACTTGGAGAATTTCTAGATTTGCCACAACGTAGGCCTTTAGCAATACCCTCAGTCCTGGATGTTGTGGATGATGTCTTTATGGAGTCCAGTTTAACTCCTGATACTTTACCCCTTGCTCCTAGGAAACCAGACAGGTACTACAGAGTACCTGACTCTCACAAATTCTTTTTCAAAAATCCTACTGCTGACCCTGAGGTTGTCTCCCAGGGGCCTAAAGGTATCAAAGTAACTACAGCTAAGAATCCCACCCCTTCGGATAGGGATTCCCATGAGCTTTGGACAGATGTGGTAAGAAAGTATATACCTCTGCAACTGTCGCCATTAGGGCTTTAAATTGTCAGTTTCACATGCTGAAGTACCAACAACATATTCTGGAACTTATTAAGCAAAAAATAGCTACCTTTACAGACTGCAGAAAATAAAGAATTGCAAGAGTTTGTGCATTCTGCAAGCCAAGTCAGCAAGCATACATTGCAGTGTGGCTTTGACGCCCTAGAAGCATCTTGCAGGGCAGCGGTCACTGGTTCTGTACTGAGAAGGCATGCTTGGCTTAAGGAGCAGACCTTGCTGGATCATGTCAAATCAAAGTTATTAGATGCTCCTTTGAACAAGGACAAACTATTTCGCACCAAAGCAGAAGAGGTTTTTAAAAAGATGGAAGAAAAAGCTAAATCTATGCAGACAGTCAAAGAATATTTGCAAGTACAGCCTTCTAGATTCAGTAGGCATTTCCCCTCGAAACATTGGTTCTTTCCAGTCCCCTTAAGGCCATCTCAAACTAGACCCAGGGCAAACAGACCCACCCTCCCCCCCAGACTACAGTCTCCGGGTATGCAGAGATCTAAGCAATGGAGTGCCTCCACCTCTAGAGCTGGATTCGGTCTAAAGGAAAGGACACAGCACTTGCCCTCCTTACCTCAAATCCTGGATTACCTAGCAGATCTACTCCAGAGGCCTATTTTTCTCCTCCATTAAGATCTATGCCACTGCCATCTTGGCTCATTACAACACTGAACCACCTCTCTTCTCTCACCCTCTCATCCAACAGTTCCTGAGAGGGGCAAACGACTTAAGGCCACCAAGGTGAGCACCCACCCCTGCCTGGGACCTTAACTTTGTACTGGAAAAGCCCGCGCTACCCCCCCCCCCCCTTGAGCCTGCAGCGTCAGCAGAGTTAAAATTCCTGTCTTGGAAAACAGCTTTGCTTCTGGCCATCACTTCAGCTAGAAGAGTGTCTGAGCTACAAGCACTTATGGCTGTGGAACCCTTCATTATTTTTCATGCTGACAGGGTCTCCCTCAGGGCTAACCCTTCCTTTATGCCTAAAGTGGTGTCCAATGTGGCTCTCAACCAATCCATCCATTTGCCAACCTTCTTTCCCAATCCTTAAAATAAAGGGGAAAGGATCCTGCACTCCTTGGACGTGGACAGCTCAGATCCTACCTTGATAGGACTAAGCCCTTCAGGAAATCTGACTAGTTACTAGTCAGTTTTACACCAAGGATAGAGGGCAAGGCCATTTCAAAACAAACCATTTCTAAATGGATAGCGCACTATCCATTTCTGCTACAAACACCATGGGAAACCAACCCCTCAGAGGGTCAGAACACATTCCACTAGGGCAATTTCTACCTCTACAGCATTCCTCAGGGGAGTCCCTACCAGGGACAACATTGTGGTAGCTGCTACCTGGAGTTCTGTACACACCTTCACCAATCATTACCACCTGCTTATCTTTTCCAAATCCAGGGCGGGTTTTGCAACAGCAGTCCTGCAGGGCATGCTAGCCAGCCTCAACTCTTCTTGACTGCCTCCAGCCTTTCTTCAGCTTTGGGAATCAACCAAAGTGCGATGACTGCAAAAGTGAAACACGAAGAGCATAGTACAGTTGTGTACACTTGCCATAAATGTAGATGTTTGTGTGTGTTCACTGTTGCAGTCCTGGTTTCCCACCCTCCAGCCCCCTTGTCTCTCTCCTCTCTGTCTGTTACTCACCACTTTCAGGGCTATTGGTATTTACTTTTTACTGGTGGTGTTTTTCCTTCCATAATTTAGCTCCCTATTTGGGGAGCTCCTGACATTTGGTGCAAGAAAAACTGATGTAATGGCGTCGGCTGCCTATTTTTATACCCCTGACGACCTGATGTCAGTCTTGCAGTGACAGCAACCGACACAGAAATACTAAGTGTCTGGTATTCGGAAAGACTGAGGGCTACCTGCAGGCAGAGATCACCCAAGTGTGATGACTGCAACAGTGAGCACAGTCAACATCTACATTTATGGTGAGTGTACACAGCTGTGCTTTCTGCAGAGGGAATCGAAGTTTTAAGGCTTTTGGCCATCCGAGCCGAGGGAGAAACCGGCACTGATAGGCTCCTCTTCTTAGGCTCATCCGTTTTAGAAGACTGAGGAAGGGGAAGAAATATCCATTTTGCTTTTACTTGAATGACCAGATAAGGCCTCCTCAAAAGAAGATTTTATCATCCCCTTAAGTAGCATTTTTTCTTTTCCACCAGGGCTCAGTGACTAAAACCATGGCAAATCAGACAATCATCTTGTACGTGCACCGGGCCCAGGTGATAACAAGAAGAAAGGAAATGCAAAGACTGCCAGCAATGGTTGTACAGAGTACACTGAAGTGTAAGAGAAAGTGGAGAGGAGTGTAAAGCTATCGGAAAAAGGGTAGACTACAAGAAAGATGCAAGTAAGCAAAAATCCTTAAAGTTTTTGTAACACTAGACAAACATAGGAAAAAAAACGCACTTAAGTCGAGAGCAATGGCGACGTGTCTGTCATAGGAAAGTGGCAATCGAGATCTGAGGTAATTGGGAGAGGAGCATTCTGGGTAGGGCTTAAGCTCAAGAGTTTTTGGTCCTGATGGGCTGTAGTAACGAGTGAGCTGGTTCTGATATTCGGAACCAAACCCACAGGTCAAGGAATAAATGAAGATTGACCACATCAGATCTAGAAGGAAACCTTGTGTTTATATGTAATTCAAAATCAAAGAAAAAAATCAATATTCTATTTAATACTATATAATTGATTGGTTAAAAATTTAAATATCTTTTTGAATATGTATTAGAATATATGTGGTTGTAATATTCCAGTGGTTATCTTGCTCCCAGCTTCTCTGTGATTTGAGTGGAGTGTTTGCAGCCAGGAAATTCAGTAGTAAAACTTGAATGGGAGAATTTTTAAAAACTGGTGTGCTGTAAGACTTATAAATGTACCTCTAAGGATATAGTTATAGGGGTTCATGTGTTTGGTGTTTCCTATAGATATGTAAATGGATACCATTTGTTGTTAACCATTTAATCAACTATGTAGACGAACTTGTCTAAAACGAATCATGCACTAGCCATTGTCTGTGTGACTGGCTAGAGAAACTGTATGCAGGAAAATAGGAAGTAAAATAGGACTTGGTGAAAAACACTTCAAGCAAAAATCCTAAATGTTGTAAACTTTGTATATTTGCGAACCATACAAATATCCTCTCATTGGATAAACAGTTCACAAGTTAACAGTCTCGTCTAACATTCACCGATTTATTCCTATAGTTATAGTGCGATTATTTTATATGCCTTACTAATTGTCTTGTAGAATTCAGGTAAAAGCTCTACTAGAGCAGGCCTGTCACTTAGGACTCTTCCTCTCTTTCTCTTTGCCTATACTCCAGTATCAGTCCATGTTAGGTAGTCTGTAGCCTGTGTTCTTGGCCTCTTCCCTTTCTGTTACCTTTCCCTGTTTTTCTGTTATTTGCTTCCAGTGCCTTTGTTCATTTGCCAGTTTTCTCCAGCCCCCCTCCCCCGCTTATTCTCTGTACTCCTAGTTGTAGTCAACCCTGTTGACTGAATCTCCTTTCGCCATTCTTTTGTTGGCTGAGCTCTTGGAATACTTTCTGCTACACTAAACTCTCAGTTAACCAGAATTCAAGCAACTGGCAAAAAATATCAAAGAAATGCAGTACAATTTTCATGTGTTGCACTTTGTTTTCCCCCCACAGAAACGTATGTTACATTTTTAGAGCTTTAGAGTTTTAAAAAGGAAGATCGGAATACATTCCCTCTCTCCCCAACCTGAGAACAACTCAAACCAAACAAATAGTTTAAGATACAGTATTAGTCAGGCCTATTTTAATAGTAACTCTCAAGCAACCAGAAACTACAGTTATCTGGCATCTACCAATCCCCATGTATGCTGGTTAACAGAGATTACTGTACTTTATGAATGTAATGTTCTGTATGACCGTTGTTTTAAGTATCTGCATCCACAATCCCATGCTCTCCTTATTTCTCGATTCCCTCACTTCATCATGATCATCCGTTTCTACTTTGAATTATAGCTTTCTGCTTGTGTTATGCTCTAAAATATCCCTTCAAATCAGGTAATCCTGAACCACCTTGTATTGCAAGGATTGACTTATCCCACTTAACCCGTGCCCTCTTTCCCTCCAGTAAAATCCTTCAACTCTTTCTTTATTAATTATTGTCCCTAACGTCTCCTCTGGGTCATTTAAAAATATACATGACTCGTATATAAAACCTAAAAGGACTAGAAACATTTTCACTGCCTGTATCTTGCTATCCATATCTGAAACGAGAGATGTGAAGTTGTCCTATCTCACCTTTATTCTGTATTGATGGGTTCAGAACTGCTCCTCCGTTCCGACTAGGCTGTTTACTAAAGCTCAAGGTCTTTAACCAGCTCATGGCTTGTTCCTTATCCCATGATGCTTTAGTGCCTTTCCCAGATCTCGTGTGCCCGCTGAAGCAGATCGGGTGATTCTTTCAGCTCTGGCTAAGCAGAAAAATATTTAGAGTACTTTGAGTATATTTCCTAACTTTGTTTGACAAAAACATTGTTATATTTCGTCTTCTAAGTGCTTATCTTTCCAATGCATTCATATTAAGTGTTCCGTTTATATTATTGTGTTTCAATTTTATTGGCTGCGTTTTGTTTGGGCCTAAATACTTAGCCCATCCCGTTTTTCTTCTAATGTAGCTTAGTATTATAACTTTTCTTTCAGAAGTAAGGTTTTTTTGATATGTATAGTTGGATACATACATTTTTTACTCGTGATAGTGCGAGATTAAGCTGTTTATAGTGTCTGTGTTTGGGCAACTACTTCGTTAGTGAATCAAGCAGTCTGTTAATATTACTTATATTAATTCATAGAGGTGTGTGATTTTAGTGTGAATCTTCATTCTTAAATTGGAGAACTGTTTAGCCCGTTTTATTTAGTGGGCTGTTCTTGTCGTGTGCTAACTTTATTCACCCCTTTTCCTTATAGTAGAGGTGTGTTGTTATTGTTGTGGAAAGTTACATAAAACTGTGTTTTCTGCTTAAACAAGCTTGTTTAACTTGGAGCTTTTTTTATTTATTTAACATTTGTTTACCGGGAAAATCCGACTGGACACGGGTCAATTTTCAGCAGAGGCCCGGGGAGAAAAGCTCCAACACTATGAAAAACAAAACCGTACACCACAAGAAAATTAGAGTATGGGTCAGCAATGAAAGTACACATTGCAAATATAAATAACCGAAAGAGATGACACCATGGCAATTTTTTAACAAAATTTGTACATCAAAGGGTACATGATATTATATAAACTAGACTAGCGTATATATTAGAAAGCACCAGTATGATATTTTTGAGGACTTGAATGCAATAATTTGAGGTAAAAGTACGTGTGTGTGTGTGTGTGTGTGTGTGTGTGTGTGTGTGTGTGTGTGTGTGTGTGTGTGTGTGTGTGTGTATGTATGTATATATTTATATATATATGTATGTGTAAAATATATATATATATATATACATATATATATATATATATATATATATATATATATATATATATATATATATATATATATATATATATATATATATACATATGGATGTTATGTGATCCTATCCTCGCCTACATTCTGACTGATGGGTTCGGAGCCGATCCCTCGGCTCCGACTCGGCACGCTTATGCCAAAGAGCGAAGTCTCTTATTGGCTGAGCTTACTATATCCCAGGATGCACCACTACCAGTCCCCCAGATCTCGTTTGCCGCTAACAAGCGAAGACGTGGTCTCGAGCTTGGCTGAGCTAAGTAGTGTTTTTCACTAACTTTCCTGTCAGGATTTTCTTTAAAATTCAACAAAAAGCTGTTTTAACAGCTATCTAGTGGTTTTTTGTGCTTGAATGAGTATTTTCCTTGGTAAAATATTGTGTAGTGACTGTGTTTTGACAGACTAGGTCCCATAGGAGTTGAAGGGCCTTCCCCTGTCAGTTCGTTGTTGGCTAATTCCTGTTATTTTTAGGGTTAGTGGATCTGCTACTTCTTTTCGTGTTGTGTTAGTCCTTATTAAAGGACAGAAAAGTAAAGAAGAAGAAGCAGGGAGCAAAAAAAAAAAAAAAAAAAAATTCTATAGTGTTAGTCAGTGTGTTTTCTTGTGTTTCTTTTGGCTAGTCGCTGTGTTTGGATTGCCATAATGTCACAGGCTCCTCGGCCTTCAGGATTTAAAAAGTACACTAAGTGCAGTTTTAAGATGTCGATCACAGACTACCACTCTCTCTGTGTATATTGTTTGGGCGCTAAACATTTGCAGGAGTCCTGCAGCGTGTGTCACGCTTTTTCCTCGAGGGTCCTCCAAGAGAGGAAAAATAAACTTATTTTGAAAGGCCTTATAAAACCCTCTTTTGAAGAAGCTTTAGCATCCTCTCCTTCTCCTGCTAAAAAGAAAAGGGCGTCGGCTCCGACCAGTCCGTCGGACCCGACCGCCAAAAGACATAGGCAGGCTTCTCCTTCGGCTCCACGGACTTCGGAGCCGAGGGTGGAACGGTCTGCCTCGATGCCTCCAGTCTCGACTCCTCTGGGCTCGGAGCCGACGGCTGGGGTATCGAGAGGCGGGTCACCTTCATCGGCTCCACTGATCTCAGAGCCGATAAAGGTTGTCCGCTCAGACACTTCCTCCTCGGCGCCGAAGTCCTCTTCGGCACCGATGGAAATTGGGTTGGACACTCCATCGGCGCCGATAGTTATCGAGTCGCCTCGGAGCCGGTCCCTTAGTCCCGTGGAGCCGTTGGAGAGACCTACTCGGACCCGTTCGGTCTCTTCCAGGTCATCAAGGATGTCAGATTCGGATATAGACAGGGTGCTCCAAAGACTGTTCCAGTCCCCAGTCTTTCAAAAATTTGTTTCGGCTCCGACCCAATTGGTTTCGGAGCCGATAGCCCACTCCATTGCCATTCCTCCTCCAACCGCTTCGGCTCCGTCTGAGCAGGTGCTGATGGAGCCAGTGGAGATCCTAGGGTCGGCTCCGACCCTTACTCCAACCCCGGCCTTCGGGTCTGAGTTTAGCACACGGACTTCTTCGGCTGGACCCGGGGGTGACGTTTCGGGACCAATGCTGTCGGTTCCGAGCCTCCCTCTTGGTGCTTCGGCCGCGGGACTTCCGTCTGCTATCATGGCTGCGGGGACCGGACACTCCCAGGATTCTGGGGGTCCGGCTTTCAGAGCTATGAGGAGTGCCTTGGCCAAGTCTTCTTCGGCCATCTCTACGGCTTTACCGGCACCTTCCCTGGGCATGGAGACTGGGTCTTTGGGAGTTCCCCTGTCTCTAGGCAGCGGAGCCCCGGGGCCTGAGGTTACCCCCACTGGGGGTTCCCCTCCTCCTGAGGGTTCTTCGAGTTGTCTTCGGAGGAGCCCCCAAGGAAGAGAATCGTGCAAGAGGAAGCACGTGGACTCCCCCGAGTCTCTTACATCGGACACTGATCTTGATGATGCGGAGGGGTCCCCAAAGTCGTCCTCGGATGATGTCTCATTTGCAGACATTCTAGAGATCCTTAAGCAACGAGGCGGCTGGATTTCCAAACCCCCCTCCGCTGATGAGTCAGTGCTTCTCAAGGCCTTCGGGTCTCAGCCCTCCGCCTCCTGGGTGTCTCCGCCCTTCGACGAGCTCCTGGATTTGGTTTGTCGGAGGGCGTGGGAACATCCAGATACTGTGGAACCAGTCCCTTCTCGCCCTAACAAATTTTTGTCTGCCCCACCCGAGAAGGAGTTCTTGACGAAAGGCGTGGCTGTAGATGCCATGGTGGTGGCATCTGCTACACAGCAGGACGTGGCAGAGGCTTCAACGTCCGTCCATCCTCCTAATAAGGAGTCTAGGAGCATGGACCGGTATGGGAAGCGCACCCTGACTTCAGCGGCCTTTACTCTGAGGTCCCTGAATTATTTGGCACATTTCACCAGACTGCAGAGGGATCTGGTCAAGGAGCTGTCAGACTCCCTCTCAGGTAACCTACCTGAGCAGCTAGCCCAGTCGGTTAGCTCTCAGTTGGCTATCCTTACCTCGATTTCTAACTCGTCCATGAGGCTCATTTCATATGCGGCCGAAGGGGCGGGCAGAGCGGCAGGCACAGGCGTGGCTCTATGGAGACAAGCCTGGCTCTGTTTGTGTCATTTCGCGGAGGCCTTCAAGTCTTCCTTCGCCGACGCTCCCTTTGATGGGTCCTCTTTGTTTGGACCCAAGGTAAAGACACTCTTACCCGCTGTGAGCAAGAGGGAAAAACTTTATCTGCCGTAGGAGCACGTTATTCCACTCCCTTTCGGCCTTATCCCAAGGCTAAAAGAGGAGGGAAGATGTGGTTCCGCAAATCACAGAAGTTCTTTTCTCAACAGCAGGAAGATTCCCCTTCCAGAGGCAGAGGACGGGGAAATTTTTCTGGGAGATGCCGTCCCAGAGGCGGCAGAGGGCCCAGCAACACTGGAGACCGCGAGTCCTTTCGTGGCTCTTCAGCCTCCCACACTTCATGAGGGATTGCCCGGCTGTGCTGCTCCGGAGCCAGTCGGGTGCCGTTTTGCCAAGCACTTAAAAGCCTGGGAGTCTATTACTCAGGACAGATGGGTGCTTCGGATTATTGCCGGAGGTTACACCATTCCCTTCACACACTCACCCCCACCGTCCAAAAAAATCCCGGACCCACCACCCAGTCAAAGGGAAATTGCAGCCGCAGAAGCTTCAAAGCTGCTAGAAAAAGGAGTCATCCAACCGGTCCCCACAGACCAGATCGGATCCGGAAATTACTCAAGGTTCTTTTTAGTGCCAAAAAAGACAGGGGACCTGAGACCCATTTTGGATCTCAGCAAACTAAACCAGTCCGTCATGAAGTCCAAATTCCGAATGGTCACTTTACAATCCATTCTCCCATTGTTGGAGAAGGATGTTTGGATGTGCTCCATAGATCTCAAGGACGCTTATTATCACATACCGATACATCAGGCGTCCAGGAGGTATCTGCGCTTTAGCCTGGGAGACAGTCATTTCCAATTTTGTGCACTGCCCTTTGGTCTCACCACAGCCCCCAGGGTGTTCACCAAGTGTTTAGCAGTAGTGACTGCTCACCTGAGGAGTCTCGGATTCCAAGTGTTTCCCTATCTGGACGACTGGCTCCTGACTGCCACCACCAGGCATCTACTACTAGACAACCTACAAGCCACCATCTCCCTGGGTGCTTCCCTGGGAATTACATTCAATTGGTCAAAGTCTGTCTTGCTGCCCTCTCAGCGCATAAGATTCATAGGAGCAGAGATAGACTCAAAATTGATGCGCATCTTCCTTCCTACAGAAAGGATTCAAACATTACAAGGTCAAGTCCGAACCCTGCTTCCAAGATCCAAAGCCCCAGCCAGGTTGGTCCTGCAACTTTTAGGTTCAATGTCTGCCACGGTTCTCCTAGTTCCGCTGGCAAGATTGCACATGAGGATTCTTCAGTGGCTGTTATCGACACAATGGTCTTTTCAGGATCTCCCCCTCAATCATCTCATACTGATTACAGAAACGTGCAAACGAGACCTCCGCTGGTGGCTTCAGCCATCCAATCTGAATCAGGGAAGACCTTTTGTTATACCCCCTCCGGTGGCCACCTTGACAACGGATGCCTCCCAGACGGGGTGGGGGGGGCATTGTCTGGGCAGGTTAGTTCAGGGTTCTTGGCTTCCAGACGAAACTTTTCTCCATATCAATGTATTGGAAATGAGGGCTGTACTTCTGTCCCTACAAGCCCGCCACAATTTTCTCCCTCAAGGCATTATCGCTATCCACACAGACAACATGTCGGTGGTCTGGTATCTAAACAAACAAGGAGGGACCAGATCTTACCCCCTTTGCAGAGAGGCCATGAGGGTGTGGGAATGGGCAGTAGCTACCAACCGCTTCCTGGTAGCGACCCACATTCCAGGAAAATCCAATGTATTGGCAGACAGATTAAGCAGGACGATTCTCTCTCCTCACGAGTGGTCCCTGAACGAAACAGTAGCAGCTCAGGTTTTCAAAAGATGGGGGACCCCGTGCTGCGACCTGTTTGCAACACCACAAAACACAAAGTGCAAAAGGTTCTTTTCCTTGACCCCGTGTCAGGGGGAGGCAGCTACGGATGCTCTAGTCCAACCTTGGCCAACAGGACTACTTTATGCTTTTCCCCCGGTTCCACTCCTCCCCAAAGTCATCCAGAAAGCTTCCCAATTGGGGTCCACAATGATTCTAATTGCTCCGTACTGGCCTCGTCAGGTATGGTTCCCCTACCTAAAGAAATATGCTCTGGACGGTCCTTGGTTTTTCGATCTAACTCCGGACCTGCTGATTCATCAGTCGGGACAACAGCACCAGTCCCTTCACACTTTGAAATTAACAGCTTGGCTCCTCCACTTCCGACCTTAGTCAGAAATCACACCTTGGACCCGGAAGTTATTCACATTTTATCTTCAGCCCACAAACCCACCACTAAGAAATTGTATCTCAGTAAGTGGAAGAGGTTTGCTATCTGGGCTCAACTCAGAGGCTTAGACCCTATTACTGCCCGGTACCAGAGGTCTTGAAATTTTTAACATCCTTGTTTAATCAAGGATCTTCAGTCTCTACTATTAAAGTCCAACTAGCAGCTATCTCCAAATTTCACGAATCCATAGACCCACCGTTGATGAGCAGCAGATTATGTAAAACTTTCATGAAAGGTGCTGTGCTTTTAAGACCCCAGTTTTTCATCCTGCGCCTCCGTGGGATCTTGATTTGGTACGTGCCTTAACATCTTCCCCTTTTGGACCGGCTGCTACATGTGAGTTGAAATATCTGTCTTGGAAAACTGCCTTCTTAGTTGCAATTACCTCTGCAAGAAGAGTTTCAGAACTTCATGCCCTATCTATCAAACCACCGTACTTGATTTTTCACAAGGATAGAGTATCACTTAGGCCTAATCCATCTTTTGTTCCAAAAGTTTGTTCTAGTCTCTGTCTCCAACAATCTCTAGAGCTACCAGTTTTCTTTCCAAAATTTTCAAATGAAGCAGAATACACCTTGCATAAATTGGATGTTCACAGGCAATTACGCTTCTATCTAGACAGGACTCAACAAATTCGAAAAACAGACCAATTGTTTGTGTCCTTTTCAGATAATAAATTGGGTAAAACCATCACTAAAGCTACTATTTCCAAATGGATTAGAGATTGCATAACTCAGGCTTATTCCTCTTCAAATAAGCAACTTAAACATCTGTCAAAGCTCATTCTACCAGAGCTATGGCTACCTCTATTGCGTTTCATTCCAAGCTCGCTATTTCTGAGATTTGTGCTGCGGCTACTTGGTCCAACCCGCACACTTTCATTTCCCACTATAAATTGGATGTGGCATCTAAAGGGCGAGCATCATTTGGTTCCACGGTAGTCAGGAGTGTTTTCCAGTGAGCCACCCAGGATTCAGGTGCTAGGGACGCTGTCCCATCAGTCAGAATGTAGGCGAGATAGGATCACATAACATCTTTTAGTTATGTACTCACCATAACTTCAGATGTTTGGGATCCATCTCACATTCCTAATACCCACCCTCCTTCCCCTGCCTTGGAGATCAGAAGAGATGGAACGGTTTGAGTTCTACTGTTTTTATCTTGTATCATCTGTCGATGTTATATAAGCAGTGCGTGCGTGTGTGCATGTATGCGGACAAACTAGATCTGGGGGACTGGTAGTGGTGCATCCTGGGATATAGTAAGCTCAGCCAATAAGAGACTTCGCTCTTTGGCATAAGCGTGCCGAGTCAGAGCCGAGGGATCGGCTCCGAACCCATCAGTCAGAATGTAGGCGAGATGGATCCCAAACATCTGAAGTTATGGTGAGTACATAACTAAAATATTTCATACATTTGATTGACTTGCACTTGGGTGAAAATGATACCAGGCATTGCACTTGACAGCCCACTTGGAATACAGCCCCTACCCCACTGCAGTGCAACCCTGGAGTGAGAATATTAAATAAGGGTAAGGGGGTGGGGGACATAGCCACCCACATAATTTTAATGTATTCACTATTATAAGAAGGTATATCCATTAGAAATGCATTGATATATATATATATATATATATATATATATATATATATATATATATATATATATATATCTTAAGTAAAAATTATTGGCTGTGCCCCCCCCCCTTATTTAATATTCTCACTCCAGGATTGCACTGCAGTGGGGTAGGGGCTGTATTCCATTTTCGACCATGTGAGCTTTCAGTGAAGTGAAATATATATATATATATATATATATATATATATATATATATATATATGTAAGGAAGAAGGCATAATAGGATAGTACTGTAAAGTGTAGATCTAAATAAAGTCAGAGGGTCTGTATAAAAAAAAGCCAGGATTTTTGACTGAGTATGGAAGTGGGTAGTTTATTCTATATTTTGGAAATGATGTTAGAGAATAAGGATTCTCCAGCTGAGTTGTTAGCTTTGTTGGATTTGACTAAGAGTTTGTCACTAGCACGGAGTGTTCTAGTGGT
This sequence comes from Protopterus annectens, assembly GCF_019279795.1. Classification (NCBI taxonomy): domain Eukaryota; kingdom Metazoa; phylum Chordata; order Ceratodontiformes; family Protopteridae; genus Protopterus; species Protopterus annectens. Next base: position 842,440,398 of record NC_056750.1, on the reverse strand, counting down.
GGTCTATGGCTGTATGAGATCTTGAAGGGATGGAGTTTTATCTGGTTCATGGAGTATTTTATGGGTGAAGGTTAGTTGCTTGTGTTGGAGGAGCTGAGGAAGTTCTAGCCAGTTTAGTTGTCTAAGGGCTGTGCAATGATGTGTTTTGCAGGGGGACTTTGTAGCAAATTTAGCTATTTTATTTTAACCTGAGTCTAGTAAGGTCTGATTTGCATAGATTGGTTAGTATAGGGGAGGCATACAGTAGGGATGACGGGAGGTGTGTCCGGGCAATGGTAGCTTTTGTAGATCTGGTTAAAAATGTCTTGTTTCTGTAAAGGAGTCCTAATTTTTTATGAACTTATTTGATAGTTTGGGCCTAATTTTTTTATGAACTTATTTGATAGTTTGGGCTGTGTGGATATCAAATTTTAGATTATTGTCAGTTTCGACCCCTAGTATTTTGGTATGTGTCACAGGGGTGATAATAGTTTTGTTTTTTGGGCTCTAGGGTGAAATCTGGGAGTGTTGTAGGTGTTCTTGAGGGGTAGAAGAGGAGGAGTTTGGTTTTATTTGGGTTTAGAATGAGTTGAGAATTGGTAAGCCAGGATTCTACTGATGGAAATGAGGTCTGGGTTATGGTGTGGAGGTCCTGTAGGGTGGAGGCAGAGCATATGAAGGTAGTCATCTGCGTATTGTATCACAGTTACTTGGTGATTGGAGGTGTGGAGTTGGTTGGTAAAGAGGGAGAACAATTGCGGTCCTAAGATAGAGTCTTGTGGGACACCTAGGGAGACTGGAAGGAGAGTGGACAGGTGATGTTGCCACAGTACAGCCTGTTGTCAGTCTGATAGGCAGTTTTGGAACCATGCAAAAGTGGAAGCGTTAAGGTTTAGGGAGGAGAGGACTTTGATCAGTTTGTTGTGGTTTACCATATCGAATGCTTTGGATAGGTCTAGAAATATGGCTGATACAAATTGCCCTGAATTTCTAAGTTGGTTGACTGCATTAGTAAAGGACATGAGGACTGTAGTTGTACTATGATGGGGACGGAATGTGTGTTGTGTGATTGATAATAGATTGTGGGTGTTAAGGTAGTTCTTGAGTTGAGTATGGACCACCCTCTCTGGGATTTTGGATAGAGGTGATAGAATAGCAATTGGGCAGTAGTTGCTAAAATTGGTTGAGTTTCCTCCTTTGTGAAGGGGTGTTATATGGGATTTTTTCCATATAGCAGGTACTGTGCACTCTGACATAGATCTGTTTGAGTATTGCTACTGGATAAGCTATTCCATCAGCAGCTACTTTCAGAAATTCGGCTGCGGCTAAGGTAATTGGTTTTAGTTTGAGCAGTAGTTTTTTTTTTTTTTTTTTTTTTGTACAGTAATTACTGTTATGTATGTTGCGGTGGTACGGCGGTAGCATTGTTACCTCACAGCAAGAGGTTCTCCCGTTCAATTCTCGGCTTGGCTTGGGAGTGCCTTCTGTGTGGAGTCTGCATGTCCTCCCCATGGTTGGGTAGCGTTCGAAAGACATGCGTGTGCAAATGGGCGTGCCTTCGTTGAAGGTTGGGTGTCGAGCTGGCACCTCAGCATTTCGTAAATAAAATCGACTGCCAATCATTAGCGGACTGGCATTCCGCTATGGCGACCCCTAACCGGGAAAAAGCCAAAAGACAAACAACAACTGTTACTAGTTGTAGTGTAAATAGACTGAGGTTGTTTTGAGAGGATTTACTGAGATGGGGAGTTATTGGGGCATGGCTATTGGAGTTGTTGTTTGTAATGATTAGGGCTAGTATTGTTTCTGTAAAAGTATTAAATTGTGTTGCTATGTTTTCAGGGTTAGTGGTAGAGGTTGGAGTGGGTGTGGATGTTTTGCCTGGAGATATTTTGTTCTTTGTAACTTAGGGGGCCCTTTTCCTTTTCTACTTGTCTAACTGTTAGTTCTTGAAGATGTCTAAACAAGAAATCAGGTTTTAAGAAATGCCCTAAATGTAATCAAAAGATGTCCATCATTGATGGCCATACAGAATGTGTCTACTGCTTGGGGGCAGTTCACTTACAGGAGTCATGTGCTATTTGCCACTCCTTTAGCTCCAAAGTTCTTCAGGAAAGGAAGAACAAATTAATCTTGAGAGGACTAGTGAAGTCTTCTTTTCAAGAGACTTTTGAACAGGATCAAAGCACTCCTAAGAAAACTCAAAAATCATACTGTACCAAAAGTTTAAAGAAGTCTTTCTCTACTTCAGACCTGTCTGAGCCATTTAAAAAAGACCGCAAAAGCATCTTCGATGACTTTAGAATCTGTGAGATCTGAGACACTGTCTACCTAGACTCCATGAGTTTTGGAGCTGTTGGTTTTTCAAGTGAGGAACCAATCCCCTGCACTGGAGCAGGTATCTCCCACTTTAAGATCACCCTTTCTATAAACCACTGGATCCCCAGCTCTCTCTTCTCGATCCTCTAGAAGCCTCTCTGACTATGATGTGGATTGTGTGGTGCAGAAACCCTTGGACTGGCATTGGCAAAACTTTGTCGGAACTATCCTAGAAGGCTTCAGAACTGACTACACCTATCCCGGCAACCTCAATTCCTCCTCCGATCCGAGTTGTGACTTCGGAGCTGGAATGCATTGAACCGATAGTGGTGGAGCTGAGACCTGTTCTAGGATGTTTGGCTCTTATCACTCTGACTACCTTGGCACCGTCCTGAGGGGTCTAGGAGCTGACATTCCCCGGTCAGGTCTGGGAAGGGGAGTCAGGCTCAGTTTTCTTCGGATCCAATCTTAACCTCTCGGGGCTTCGGCGCAGGTAAGTTCTGCTTCTACCTCTGTTTTGGAGCTGACCTCTGTGGGGCCGGGGGGACTTTCTGGTTCTTCATATCCAGGAGTTTCCTTGGATCATGAGTGGGTAACTTTGCCATGATGAGAGCACTGTCCCCACCGACAGCCGCACTTTTTCAGGTCCAGCCATTCCTCCCCCAAAGGCACCGGGGAATCCATCTCTGCATTACCAACTCCATACAGACGTAGAGACCTAGAGCCCCAGCATGCCCCTATGGGCAAACCCATCTCTTCTGAAACATCTCTAGAATGCCCTTTTGAAAAGGTTCCTTGGAAGAGATTATACAAGAGGAAGTATTTAGACTCTCCTCAGGAGTCAAGGTCACGTCTGACACAGACCTCGATGACTCAGAAGGGTCCTCTCAGTCGCCCTCTGAAGATTTCTCCTTTGTGGATATCTTGGAGATCCTTAAACATAGAGGTGGCTCGAAGCCCATTACTACTCCTGATGAGAAGTCTGTTTAGCTGAAGGTTTTTGGGTCTTGCCCTTCTGCCACTTGGGTGTCTCTGCCTTTCGACGAACTCATGGAATTACTTTGTCAGAAGGTGTGGGAATCTCCAGACACAGTGGAACCTGTCCCTAGGAGGCCAAATAAATTTATCACTTCCCCAGAAGACAAAACTTTTCTGATGAAAGTGGTCCCCGTAGGTGCTATAGTGGTGGTGGCAGAGACCAAAAAGGAGTTGTCTGAGATATTCATGTCCGTCCATCCCCGAACAAAGATTTGCACACGGACATACACGGAAAGCATATTTTTTCTTCAGCAACCTTTACACTCTGGTCCCTGAGCTGTCTTACTCATTTCACTCTTCTACAAAGAGATTTCCTGAAGGAGCTTGGAGACGCTCTCTAGGGTTCAATAGCTGTGGAGGTAGTAGATAAGGTGTCCTCCCAACCCTCTACCCTTAATTCAGTAGTGAACTCGTCCATGAGACTCTTACGCAGCCGATGGAGTGAGTAGGTTAGCGGGTTCAGGAATTGCCCTTAGGAGATATTCCTGGATGCGCTTGTGCAACTTTGTGGAACCCTTCAAGTCATCCTTTATTAACACTTCCTTCGATGGCTCATCCCTGTTCAGGCCCAAAGTCAAACTCTAACCAGGTGTAAACAAGAAGGAAAGACTCGCTCTGCTATCGGAGTCCGTTATTCCACACCTTCTAGACTTTATCCCAAGGGTCAAAAGGGAAAGGAAAATGTGGTTTCAAAAATCCCAGAGCCTTTCAAGGCACACATGGTGAACCTTCCTCCAGGGGCAGAGTAGGAGGTAATGATAGAAGATGCTGGCCATGCGGCGGAGGGGGTCCGCAAAACCAGGGCGACAGAGAATCTTTCTTTGGTAAGCCTTTTCAGCGCTCCTGAAAGGAGGCCTGTCTCTCCCACTCTGAAGGCAGTCAGGAGTTACTTATCTTTGAACCCAGATGCCTAGCTAAAAATAACAAAAGACAAGTGGGTGCAAAGTATCGTATCCACAGGTTACTGTATCCCCTTTTCCATGCCAGCCCCACTAATGAAAAGGGTTCTGGACGTTTCACCCAGTCACTGGAAACAAACAACCATAGAAATTCAAAAGTTGATAGTCATCCATCCGGTTCCCGCAGAGCAAACGGCATCCAAAACTTAATCAAGGTTCTTTTTAGTTTCAAAGAAGGCAGGCGAATGAGACCCATACTGGATCTCAGCAGACTAAACAAATCTGTAAAAAAAAAAAAAAAAAAAAAAAGACAAAATTGCTGATTGGTACACTGCAGTCAATATTCCCTTTTCTGGGAAAATACAATTGGATGTGCTGTACAGACTTCCAGGATGCGAACTATCACATGGACAGGCCATCCAGGAGTCACTTGCGCTCTCAGATGGGAGTCAGTCACTACCAATTCTGAGCTCTGCCCTTTGGTCTCACTACAGCCCCCAAAGTGTTCACCAAATGCATGGCAGTGGTCACGGCTCACCTGAGATGTTCAGAATACAGAGTGTTTCCATATCTAGATGACTGGCTCCTAATTGCCACCACCAAGCATCTACTTATGCAAGCAAGAGACAGGGATTACAATAAACTGTGAAAAATCTGCCTTATTGCCATCTCAACATTGCATTTTTATAGGTGCAGATTTAGGTACCACTACAATGATGGTAAAACTTCCACCAGACAGGATTCACACACTCCGATCACAGGTTCTAGACCTTCTCTCAAAAACAAGACTATTCTCAAAGTACTTGGCACAGTGGAAGCGGCAATCGATGTAATTCCCCTAGCTTGCATGCACATGAGAATCTTTTAGTGGCTCCTATTCACCCAATGGACTATGCAGGAACTCCCGATGTTGCATCAGGTAATGCTAACAGAATCTTGCAGGAGAGACCTATGTTGTTAGCTCCATTCAGATCAAGTACTCTTAGGTTGACCCTTCATTCTCCCATCCCCAGTAGCCATAGTGACCACAGATGCCTCCTAGATGGGGGGGGGGGGCATTATCCCAGGATCACAAGGCCCATTTGCATATCCCATGTTCTAGAGATGAGAGCGGTGCTTCTGGCATTGCAGGCATTCCAAGACTCTCTTCCATTAGGAACAATTGTAATCCAAACAGACGACAAGTCCGTGGTTTGGTATATAAACAAAGGAGGAGGAACCAAATCTTGCTCCTTTTATCGAGAGGCCCTGAGAGTATGGCAGTGGGCAGCTTCCTCCCAAAGCTTTCTGATGGCAGTGCACATCCCGGGGAAATCCAGCGTGATAGCAGACAAACTCAGCAGGGCAATTCAGGACCACTCGCGAGGAATTAAACAAATAGTATTGGAAAATATTTTCCAAAAATGGGGCCAGCCTTGCTGCGATCTTTTTGCCACCTCCATGTACACAAATTACAGCAGCTACTTTGCCCTAATCCCCCCTTTGGGGGAACCCCCAAGGGATGCACTTGTACATGATTGGCCCCTGGGTCTCCTGTGCTTTCCCTCATTTCCATTGATACCCAAAGTTCTTCTTCAGAAAGCCAGTGCTTTGGGAAGGACACTAAGTCTAATAGTTCCTTACTGGCCTCGCCAAATTTGGTTCCCCTTCCTATGGCCTCATCTTCAGAAAGAGCCTTGGATTCTGGACCCAGTACCAGGTCTTATGATCCATTCATCGGGGGCTGTCCATCCATGATCCTTAAGTTGACAGCTTAGCTGCTCCAATTCCAAATATAGCCAGGCTTCAAAACCTTTAATCTGCAGCTCAGCATATCCTAATTTATTTTCACAAGACCTCTACGAGAAGCTTATATCTCAGAAAATGGAAAAGATTTTCAGTCTGGGCATTAGAGAATCATATTGATCCTTATTCAGCACCTATTTCCATCCTAGAGTTCTTGAGGATTTTTAATGAGGGAGCAGCTGCAGCTACTATTGGAGTACAATTAGCAGCGGTCTCAAATTTTCATTTTGGCAATGAAGGACCAGATATTGTGTCCCACAGACTTTCTAAGTTTTTTCTAAGAGGTACTAATCTTTTGAGACCACTCATTAAGCCTCGCCCATGTGGCTGCTACCACCATGGAATCTGAATTTTGTGCTGTCCTAGATAATTCTTCCCCCTTTTGAACCAGCATCGTCATGTGACTTAAAATTTTTAACGTGGAAAACTATTTTCCTAGTAGCTATCACCTCAGCTAGAAGAGGTTTGGAGTTGCAAGCATTATCTGTCAAACCCTCATATATGTTGTTCCACAATGGTAGAGTGTCACTCCGAACAAACCCGTCCTTTTGTTCCAAAAGTATGTTCAGCTTCCAACTTGAATGAGTCCATAGACTTGCCTGTCTTTTTCCTCAAGTAAGCAATAAGGCAGAATATATGCTTCACCAACTTGATGTTCATAGACAGTTACGTTTCTGTTTACACAGAACAAAGGATTTCAGAAAGACAGATAAACTATTTGTATCCTTTTCAGACTGCAAAAAAGGTGTGCCTACTCTATCAAGGTGGTTGTCAAAGTGCATTTCGTTCACTTGTTAATTGGTAAATAAATGGCTGCCACAAAAAGATAAAAGCTCACTCTACCAGGGCTGTCTCTACCTCTTTTGCTTTTCGTGCAAAATTGCTAATAGATTCCATTTGTGCAGCAGCCACATGGGCGAGGCCCCATGCCTTTATCACTCATTACAAAGTAGATTTGGCCTCCAGGGACAGGGCCTCCTTTGGGTCCACTGTCCTGAAGAATATACTCCTGTGAGCCACCCAAGAAAGATAATGCTAGAGACGCTGTCCTATCAGTACAGAATGAAAGCAAGATAGGACAACTTCACATAAAGAAGTTATGTACTTACCATAACGTTCCATCTGAGTTGTCCATCTCGCCTGCATTATTACGTCCCTCCTACCCCCAGCCTTGGCTTCTAGAGGATCAATAGGTTACTAATTGGCATCTGTTGTGCTTTGACCCCCTTCTAATCCTATAAATAATAGGGAGTTGCATGAGAGCATTAGTATACAAGCAAACAAGATCTGAGGAAGGCACTAGAGCATCATTTGATAGGGATTAAGCCATGAGCTGGTGAAGACCTCGAGCTTTAGTAAACGGCCGATCCTCGGTTCCAAACCCATCCGTACAGAATGAAGGCGAGATGGACAACTCATATGGAACGTTATGGTAGGTAGATAACTTCTGTTTTCAAGTTTCTCACTTTTTTGTTTTGTTTTTTTGTTATCCTGTCCCCATAAGTATGGGTATTGCTGAACCAAATCATGTTACAGTTAGTAAGTTAGTTTACAGCTATTGCCTTTGTTGTATCTTCATTAATTTTACATTGTGAAAAGACTTGAAACTGTCTGAAAACGTTCCACATCACTGAGATATAATTTTCTGGTTTTATCAAGTAGAAAATAATATCGCCTGCAAATAAAGCCAACTTTACTTGATTATCATACCAATTATATCCTTAATGTTTTCTTGGACAGTGGATTTAAATGCAACACAAATAAAGGGGAAAGACACTCCTGGCTGTTTCCTCTCTTCAGACAAACTTGAACAACCCTCCCGCTTTAATTTTTGCCTCCGATTATTTCATGTCATCCTCGTTAACCTAATATTGTGTCAGGGAATGTAAATGCTTCCATTGCCATGTTCATAAAATCCCAGCTTACTCTGGAGAATGCTTTCTATGCATCAAGACCCACCAACAACGGCAATATTTATTTTCTAATATCCTGCTTCACTTTGGATCATCATTGTTCTGTTAATATTGTCAAATGTTTGCCTTCCCTCCACAAAACCTCATTGATCCATACCTATCAATTGTGGCAACAATTTTGCTATTCTTTTAGCTGTTATGGACATAAGCACTCTATATAATCATGGTTTGGGCCTGTATGAAGTTGGGTCTGATGGGTTTAGATTTTTTCTAGGATGTCAGTGCTTCCCCCTCCTTTTAAAACACTGCTTAAAATCTTCCAGATCTTTATTACTTTCTTCCCTCCTAGCTTCCAAAGTTCCACAATAATACCATGTCTTCCTGGAGATGCATTTGTTCTCTTTTTTTGATTTCCACAGACTAGACTTTGTAAACAAAAACACCACGGACCAGTTTGCGCGTATGCCTACTAGAGCTAGGTGCATACTGGACCTGGTACTCTCATAAATATGAGTGCTGCACCTACCAGTATCTTGCTGCACCTCCCAGTATCTTGTCCGCTCTGGTGAAGTCAAACCACAAAGCAGACTCTTTTGAAATAAGAATCAATTCTATAACCCCCGCAAACCCAGTAACAGTTGTAAACTATTCCAAGGCAAACTACATTTTTAAGTGATAACCTGTAAAAATTTCAGGCCCCTCAAAACCCAGATAACACAGAAGGCTATGCATAATTATTCACAGAACCTCTGTACAGCCATGTCATTGATTGCACAGAGGTTACTGTGCCTACCAGAAGTAAACTCTCAAAGCAAACCATCCTGGTGGAATCCAAAATTAGATATTCTACAATTAAAGAAGAAAGTCGTAGCTAAAATTAGGACGTGTTGACACCAAAGCAAATTAGAGCTCCCTCTGTGTTGCTTTATCTCTCTCTCTCTCATCAAACTTAATTGAAACTAGGAGGACTAATTAAGTCAAATGGAACAAATCAGAAACCTTAAAGGCAGCACACAGCAGTGTGCCGAACTGTTGGTAAATGGAGCCACATTCACAGAACCAGGAGATATAGCAAGTCTTCTGGCTGACAAATTCAGCTCCGTCTTTTCTCTCTGCCACCCCCCAGAAATACCATCTAACATAACCCTCCAACTGTTGGTACAGGCCCCAGCAGTATACCAGGATGCTTCTTAAATAGCTATAACTTGATATTACTTGTGAACCTCTGCTATCTCTGTAAAAAACAAAAACAAAAAAAAAAAATCTTGCTTTTTTCCCACTTTTCTGAGTTAAAAAAGTTCAGTTACAGGCTTGCTGTTCCTGAACTGTTTGAAAGTTTCTGTGAGGCCATTTTTGCTTGGGCTGAAGGAGGGTCTCTCTGTTCATCAGTGGCAGTGACTAACATTGAGCAGCTTCCCTGCCCCCCGTAGAGGTGGTTACTGACTTGAAACTGTAGTTTTATTGGCCACTAGGGGTCATTTCCATAACTCCTTCATCTTCCTCTCTTAAAACCTAGTTGCCTCGTGGTTTGAGCGTCTTTTCAGGCTTGTTGGCTGTTGGTGAAGCACCCTCCAAGAGGAAAAAACGCTGAGAGAAGAAGGGAGCCACTTTTGAGATTTTAAGTATTTTTCTCTGTTTATTTGCTAAGTTTTTCTGCATAGCTGCCTAGCTTGAGCATTTTCTGGCTTGTTAAACTTGATTTCTGTATTAGTAGCTGTATTTAGAGCACAACCAAAAGCTGTTTGCTGAATTTCCTGTTTGCACTTAATTTTAAAGCGTTTTTCTTAAAACTTGCATATTTTCTGTCCTTGACCTAGCACTCTTGTGTGGGGTCATTTACTGCACTGTTATAACTTGATATTACTTGTGAACCTCTGCTATCTCTGTAAAAACAAAAACAAAAAAAAATCTTGCTTTTTTCCCACTTTTCTGAGAGTTAAAAAAGTTCAGTTACTGGCTTGCTGTTCCTGAACTGTTTGAAAGTTTCTGTGAGGCCATTTTTGCTTGGGCTGAAGGAGGGTCTGTCTGTTCATCAGTGGCAGTGACTAACATTGAGCAGCTTCCCTGCCCCCCGTAGAGGTGGTTACTGACTTGAAACTGTAGTTTTATTTTCCCTTTTGGGTCTATTCCTGCTTCTTTCCAGCCCCTGCTATCAAGCACCCTTTAACGTGCTTTAGCGCGGAGTTGCCACTAGAGCAGCATCGGGCAGCGCCAGTTAAACAAGGTTAAACTCTTTCTGGCTCCAGAAAGTATGTTCTTCAATTTTTCCCTTAGAACTGCTCTGTTAGGAACCTAAACAGTTTACACCTACACTAAAAAGTGCAGCACTTGTTCCAAATAGCTTTTTCTTCTCAAAAAGCTCAGCACTTGTCTTATAAGCATATCCCTTGTCTTATAAGCATTCTCTTTGCAGGTCAAGCACTCCTATATTATACAAATCTCTCACTAGCAAAACCCCCCAGGAGTGCCCACTTCCCTGCTAAGCCCACTACTTTTCTGTCTCATACCAACTCATAATTCTTTCTAGCATGTCGAAGGGTCAGATGCTGGCGTCCTCTCCTGCCCATTTGGTGAATCTGGGAATTCTGAGACAATGTTACAATTGCCTCATGTACACGGACAACCATCTCCTCCTCCCATGTAACACTAACACTTGTGAGAGATGCAGCTATTTAGCCAGACTGGAGGCTGAGCTCTCTCAACTCAGGACTGGCAAGACCAGGCAGGAGGAGAAGGCAACTACACACACCACAATACCAGTCTCGCATAACTCAACCACACCACTGAATCAAACACATAAACACACTAAGACATACTTGGAGGCTCTGAGTAAAAATTTACCTAAACAGCAGAGGCCTCCAAAGCAGACACCCAAGCAACTGCAAACTCAATACACCACACAAACAACACATAAACAACAAAATCAGTGTGCAAAGCAGTCACTGCCCTTAAGGCCAAATACAACACCAAACATACTTGTCATAGGTGACTCCATAGTCAGACACACTGGCGTCCCGCTCACCAGACTGAGTAAGGAGAAGGTCACAGTAAGCTGCCTGTCGGGCGCTAGAATCCACCACATAACACAAGCACTCAGGTCTCTCAACAGCAGGTACAAGTACGACTCAGTCATTGTCCACGCTGGTGTCAACGACCTGAGACGTACCTCCTTGGACTACATGAAAAGAGACATTGAGGAGCTTTCTGATTATGTAGCCCAGGCAGGTATGACCCTGACCTTGAGCAGTATCCTACCTTCACCTAGAATGATGCCACAATACAGTGATAAGATGATCAGCTTTAATAATTGGCTTAAATTCTGGTGTCATTCAAAGGGGATCCAATGACTGTCTGCCTGGGATGACATGCTGGACAAGCCACGCTGCTTCGCAAGGGACGGCTTGCACCTGTCACCCCTAGGCTTCCGGATATTGGCAAAGGCTCTTGCCACCCCCATAGTGCCTTTTTTAGGCAAGGCTCAAATTCTAAACCTACCACCCTAGAACACAAAAGTAAAAAAACTAAGGGTAATGCTGCTCAATGCCAGAAGTCTCAATCTCAAGATGCACGCACTCGAGGCCCTTCTCAGTATGGAGAACATCAATGTCTGTGCTGTGATAGAAACCTGGTTCAAGGCTCCTGAGAGCACCCCAGCACTAGCAGGTTTCACCTCATATCATGCGTTCCGGCCCCAAAATCCGGACAACACCAAGAAAGGAGGGGGGGTGTCCATATTCATAAAGGACACCCACACCTCAAGGTTAGTGGCAACACACGATGCATCGGAGACCATCCAGGTGCAATTAACCATAGGCAAGACTGCTCTGCAATTTGTAGCATGTTACAGGCCACCCTCTCAAACTCAGGAACCTCACATGGCCTTCCTGAAAACAATGGAGGGGATAAATGTATCTCCAAACACCATCATACTAGGTGACTTCAACTACCCTAATATAGACTGGGAACACTACTCAAGCCCAAACACTCTAGCCCAAAGGTTCCTGGAGTTCATAAACTCAAATGCCATGGAACAACTAGTCACCATCCCCACAAGAGGAGAAAACATACTTGATCTCATCATCACGAACATGGGATCACAATGTTCAACACCGGAAGTATACCCCTCACTGGTGAGATCAGATCATAAACTAATCTCGCTGGAGGTCCTCATCCTGCCCCCACCTGCAACAAAAAAGACCACAGTGAAAAACTTCTCAAAAGCCGACTTCACACTTCTAAAAACTAGTGTGGTCTCCTTTAAGGCCCCTGAGCCAGTGGTAAACATTACTCAAACCGCTGAATCACTTACAAATGCCTTCTACCAGCACCTACAGGACTGCATGGATCAGGCAATCCCAAACAAAACTAAGACTCTTTGTACCAAAGGCAAGCGTCCAGTCTGGTGGACCCCAGCCATAAACAAGCTCTACAACAAAAGGAGGAAGCTACTACAAGATAGAGCAAAATCCTTGAAAGGTAAGATACCTTTGATCATTATAAGTAAAAAACTAAGAGCTCTCATAAAATCATCCAAGGCAAATTTTGAGAGAAAAATCGCCAAGGATTCAAAAGACAATCATAAGGCCTTCTTTAGCTATGTTAGAAACCTAGGAGGAAACTCCCAGATATGCTCAGAATTAGTTCAAAATGATGTGAAGATTACTGAACCTACACACATTGCCAACATACTGGCTGACAGGTTCAGTGCAAACTTCTCCCCCTCCCCAAAAGGAGAGATATCTATACCAGAGGATTGTAGCCCCCAAACATCTCCAACGCCCAGGTGAGAACTGCTCTCTCCAAAGCAAAAACACAGCATCCATGGGACCGGATGGTGTCCCCGGCTGTGTGCTCCATGAACTCAATGAGGAATTAAACCCGCAGTTAGGACAGCTGTTTAATCTTAGCCTCACCTCAGGATACGCACCCAAGGAGTGGCGCACGGCGACTGTGGTCCCACTTCACAAGGGCGGTGCCTCCACCGACCCTGGAAATTACCGTCCCATTAGCTTGACAAGCCTTATCTGCAAAGCCATGGAGAGGATCATAATGGAACTCATAAATAAAGACATAGGGAACTTGCAGACTTTGGATCCAACCCAGTTTGGCTTTGTCAAAGGCAGATCATGCCTTTTAAACTTGGTTGACTTTTTCGAGACAGTCACCAAGGCCATTGATGAGGGAAAGGCAGTCCATACAGCCTACCTTGACCTGGCAAAGGCCTTCGACACAATACCCCACTCAGGTATCATCAAAAACTCATCAGCTTGAATGTAAACCCATACATCACAAGATGGGTTGCAAACTGGCTAAGTGACAGAACCCACAGGGTCAGAGTTGCTGGAGCCATGTCAGACTCAAAGCCTGTCACAAGTGGTGTCCCACAGGGCTCAGTCCTGGGTCCACTCTTGTTCGGCATCTACTTTTCTGAAGTACAAGCAAACACAGGAGGGTTATGGCTGACAAAGTTTGCAGATGACTGCAAACTGGGCGCCATAGTCGAAAACACATCTGACACAGATATCCTTCAGAAGGGCCTCACAGAAATGGATAACTGGTGCCAGAGCCATGGCCAAAAGTTAAATGCCAAGAAATGCATAGTCATACCCATCGGGAAAAACAAGGTTACCCCTAGCTACCATATAGGTGGCAATCCACTGAGCACAGAAGAAGTCATCAGGGATCTGGGGACCCAGGTTGACAGTAGCCTTTCGTTTGACACTCATGTTGCTAAAGTAGTTAGGCAAACCTTCTACATTGCCCACCTGATCATGAAGGGATTCACATCTAGATCAAGGGAGGTCATCGCCCCCCTGTACTCATCACTCATTAGACCTATGATTGAGTACAATGCCCCATTCGGAATGTATCTGACCAGACACCTGCAGCAGCTGGAAAGGCCCCAAAAGTTCCTCACCAAAAGGATAAAGGGTCTCAAAAATATGTCTTATGCTGCCCGACTGAAAGAACTCCAGCTCTATTCAGTCTCATACCGCTTGCTCAGAGGTGACCTGTGCCTGACATATAAGGCCATGTCAAACCCTGATTTGATGAATATGCTTCACCTCAAAAATCTAGATCCCTCAGAACCACAAGGGCGGAGACTTAAACCTTGACACGGTTATTAATAGAACATGCTGGAGGGACAGATTCATCACCCAGAGACTCCCTATGCTGTGGAACAAAATCCCGGTACATGTGAGGCAGAGCACCTCACTGGCCTTGTTCAAGAGGAATCTTGACCAATGGATGGGGGATCGCAGATATACCCCAGGGATTACTTCAGTGTCACTGCTTGACAGAGGCACAGCAAAATAATAGGCATAGTTTTATTCAAACTAAAGGGGTGGCGAAAGCCAAATAACTATGGGCTAGGCTTATAAATGCCCTTGGGCAGATAGCCTAGTATGAACCTATGAAATATGATCTCTCAGGGCACCTGGTGTCACTCTTCAACAGTAGTCTTTGCACGGGCTTTGTGCCACACGAATGGAAGACTGCAGTGATAATCCCTGTGCACAAGGGTTGACCTTGGAAATCCTGGGACCCATAAGTTTGACTAGTGTGGCATGCAAAGCCCTGTTTAAGCGTTATCATGTAAATAATTAACAATGACATGGGGAAACCTTCAGACACTGGACCCAACCCAATTTGATTTTGTCAAAGGCATGTCATACCTGCTGAACCTGGCGGACTTCTTTGAGAAGATCACTAATGGATGTGGGCAAAACTGCATACTGCCAACCTTGACCTAGCTAAGGTATTTGATGCAGTATCCCATTCAGGCATTATAAACAGACTTGCTGAAGTAGGCATAAACCCGGTCCAAGAAAAAAAGAAAGTACTGGAGCACTCAAAATCTTTTATTTAAAACTCACAAGTTTAAAACTTCTAACAAAAGTCAAATTTCACCATCAAGGCTTCATCAGGTGAACATGATTCAAAAAAACTACATTCACTGCTTAAATAATTAGTCACATGACATGTTTTCAAACCTTCTGATGTAACACTTTCAAATAAGGTTTTAGAGTAAAACCGTCATTCAAACCAGGTGGTATGCAATATCCATTTCATCTCCTCATTTTCTGTTAATAACATCATGTCACCTCCCCTTAAAGGTGTATAAATCACTTTTAAAATCATAAACTTAAAACTATGCTGTTCACCCCTTTCCAAAATATGCTTACTAAGTGCATTAGTGGTCAACTTGTGTTTGATTTCACTAAGATGTCCAGCTGTACGCTCTCTAAATTTTCTGTTGGTTATACCTATATAATAACTGTCATATGACTCACACTTAGCTAAATAAACTAAATTACTTGTATTGCCATTGCCATATGCATAGAGAACAAAATAATTTCTGGTTACTTGGGTGTCTTATTGATTTTACCAATCTATAGATGTTTACTGTAGATACAACAACTGCATCTAAATGTGCCATGTTTGTCCTATACCTGTAAAAAAAAAAAAAAAAAAAAAAAAAAAAAACTTCTAGGTTGTTCTTTATAGCATAATGCCTGTTTTAATGTACAGTTACGTTTATAACCAGATGAAGGGGGATTGAGGACTATTTCTTGTAACCCTTTGACATCTTGCAAGATTGCCCAGTGCTTTCTAATTATACTCTTACTGCTTGAGTGTTCCTGTTGTATGTAAGCATACGTCTAGCCCTATTTATTCTAGGTTTCACCCTCGCATTTGGTTGGCATTCCTCATAAAATATGGATGAATATCATCCCTTAAATCTTGTTCTTTAATCTCATTGTGTGTTTTATGCACATCTCTTTTCGAATATCCCTTATCAACAAAATCTACGCCCATGCATTTTAACCGGTCATTTAACCTGTCCTCTTTCGTATTTAACCTTCCCACCCATTGCATCTGATTCTTAATATTGTTAAACCTAAAAGGAGGGTGCATACTATTACGATGCAAGTAATTGTTCTGTTTCACTTCTTACTTCCCTATTTCCATTCCTTGTTAACAAAACATCTAAAAATGCAATTTGTTGAAACGAAAATTCATATTTAAATTTTAAAAATGGAATACTGTTATTTACATAGCCTAGTACCTACCTATGAACCTATCGGCCCAAGGGCCTACGTAAGCCTAGCCAGCAAGGTACCATAGCTTACACCACCCAAGAAAGTTATTTTTCTGTGCCACTGTCCAGCAGAGACACAGAAGTGATCCCCGGGGGGTGTATTTCCTATTTCACATCCACTCGTCAAGATTTTTCTTGAGTGCTAATGAAGAACTTTGCTTGACATAGATGGGTAGCTTGTTCCAGAGTATAGGAAGTCTCTGGGCCAGGAATCTATCCATCTAGTGTGTCCTGTTTATTGTGGTGACAAGGTTTAGGTCCCTAGAGCATGTAGCTTGGAGGGATTGGGATTTCTTTAGGTGTAGCATGTCCAACAGCTCTGGGTTTGACATAGCTTTACATGTTAGGCAGAGATCACCTCTGAGTAGGCGGTATGCAACGGAGTAAAGCTGGAGTTTTTTGAGGCGGTCAGTGTAGGGCATTTTGTTTGAGGCCAGTAATCCTCTTTGTGAGGTACTTCTGTGGCCTTTCCAGCTGCTGCAGATGTCTTGTGAGGTACATTCCAAAAGGGGCGTTTTACTCTATAATGGGTCTAATGAGTGACGAGTAGAGGGGAACAATGACCTCTTTTTTTTCATGGGTGAGAACCCTTTTATGATGAGGTGTGCCACGTAGAAGGACTTCCTGACTACTGTGGCGATGTGACTATCAAAGGAAAGACTAGTGTCCACCTGGGTCCCAAGGTCTCTTATCCCGCATTCGGTGTTAAGTAGATTGCTGCCTATGTGATAGTTAATGGGTACCCAGTTTGTACCAAAGGTTACACTGCACTTTTTGGCATTGAGCTTGAGGCCATGGCTCTGACACCAGGCATCTGTCTCAGTGAGGTCCTTCTGTAGGATGTCCACATCATTTGGGAACTTGACTATGGCTCCTAGTTTGCAGTCATCTGCGAACTTCGTCAGCCAGAGGCCTTCTGTGTTAGCCTGTACTTCAGAGAAGTAGATGCCAAGCAGGAGAGGTCCCAGGACGGAACCCTGTGGCACTTCACTTGTCACTGCCTTGAGGTCAGATTTGGAGTCTGCAACTTTTACAGTGTGGGTTCTGTCAGTGAGCCAGTTGGCAACCCATCTTGTGACGTAGGAATTTATACCTAGTTTAGTGAGTTTAGCTATAATTCCAGAATGGGGGATGGTACTGAAAGCCTTGGCGAGGTCAAGATAGGCTGTGTGAACTACCTTACCCTCGTCCACGGCTTTGGTGACTGCCTCATAGAAGTCGATCAGGTTCAGGAAGCATGGTCTGCCTTTCACAAACCCGAACTGGGTGGGATCCAGAGTTTGGAGGTTACCAATGTCTTTGTTTTGAGTTCCATAATGATACGTTCCATGGCCTTGCAGACCAGGCTCGTCAGGCTAATAGGTCGATAGTTCCCGGGATCAGTGGTGGCCCCATACATCAAAAATTGTTGAAAAACTTCCCCACTACGTTCCCATATTAAAAAAAAAAAAAAAGGTCGTCCATAAAACACTTACAAAATGTGATGTGCTTTCTTAAAACATTCGATATCGATAACATATCTTTTTCTTCCCACACATACATCACAATGTTGGCATATGTGTTAGCAAAGGCTGTGCCCATTGCTATGCCTTTCACTTGATAATAAATCTTAGTATCAAGTATAAAGATATTATTGGTTAATACTAACTTCAATAGTTCGCATATCAAATTAATTCTCTGTGTATTATAACCAGAAAAGTTATCCAAAAATATTTTCACATTATTAACGCCATAATCGTGAGGTGTGGAAGTGAAGAGTGAGTCAACATCCAGTGTTACAAAATAGGATTCATTGGTAAGATGACCAGCTGACCAGTCATAACATTTTCAAAAAACTAAGAGCATCTTTTAATATGGTAGGTGCTCTCTCCAAAACTAACCTTAGTTGCTTTTCTAGATATTGGTTCAGTGACCCACCCCCTAGACAAGACTATTGGTCTCATTGGTGGGTCACTGACACTTTTATGCAACTTCGGTATACCGTAAATTATTGGAAATGTGGGATTTTCAACATACAAATAATTAAATAAGTCCTCCGTTACTAATCCAGTGTCATGCATATCACATAGCAACCCATTCAACTTCAAAACAAAAACTGTTAGCTTCATTCCTTGTAATCAATTGATATTGCTCTTCTTGTAACATCATTTCCATCTTCCTAAAATAAAATTCTCTACTCATTACTGCTATCCCTCCAAATTTATCAGCACCTTTAAATCACTATTTGTGGATTTTTAACTAACAGACGTATAACCTCATTTTCTTCTTTGGTCAAATTATAGTATTTATCAACCTTATTGTTTGTATATAAGGCATATACATCTCATTCTATCTAGCCTTCTCAAATGTCTGTAATGTACCACTGAGTTGGGGTACACTACTACTTTTCAAAATAGTAACATCATAATTACTAGTGGCACTAAAACAGGTTTTTAAGCTCAAATTATGAACAAAATGTTTAATTTCAATTAGTGTCTTAGAAACATCAGATACTTCAGAAGCAACAAAGGTTAAACCTTTGTTCAATACGGACAGTTTGGGCATCAAGTACATAATTAGACAAGTTAAATACCAGATTTGTCTGTTTGTTTTACTTGTTGTTCTGGCTCCTGGTATGTGGGCGTTTGACCCGGGTCTCGCTCTTGTGGTTCTCTAATAGGCTCTGCAGCCGGGTTCGTGGTTTTGGCATCAGGAGGGGTGGGTTAATCAAAGAAGTATTGAGGGCTGCATTTATATTGCATCAACCCTCACTACTTTATCTCCACGTAAGCACCTTTCTCTACTCGTTGGCGTGGCTGATAGCCGTCTACCGTTTGTATGCATCACGCTGTTCTGTGCATCAACAGCTCAATGTTCTATCTCAGCCAGTGGTGATGCTGACTCTCCAGAAGAACTACATCAAAAGCAGACGGGACTTCTAGTTGCTGACTCGCCTGCTTATTTGTCTCAACCTTATCCTTCGGCCATACAAAAACATTTCCATTCTCAAAGTCGGCCAGATCTCTTAAGTCTTCTCTTTCTTCCTTTGATCAGGCTCTTCTCAGAAGCGTTCACTCTACCCAGAGTCTCATTGATGAGTGTTATACTTTTATCAATGTCCACATTAGAAACCAAGTCATTATAAAAAGATTCCACATTAGACCGCAGGTCTGACTCCAGTGGCTGAAAATAAACATTCATTGGCACCATGTACTGGAACGAGAAGCTCAAATTAATGAGCTGCCATCTACGCAACAGGTTCATAGGTTGGTACTGGGCTTATCGGCCTAGGTCCTATACAAGCCTAGCAGTAACCATTTCCTGGATATTTCTTCCCACAATATTTACTTCCCTGTCTAGCAGGGCGACTGACGTGATCCCCGGGGTACCTGTGGAATAATTTTCTGAAGAGTGAAGGTTGGAGTTTAGCAGACATTCTGTACTACTGTTTGTACCCCAGGCTGTAAGAAGTTACAAGTTAAGCTAAGGAGACACCGTGCTACTGTTTGTACCCCAGGCAGTAGGAAGTTACAAGGTAAGCTAAGAAGAGACCCTGCAATCTATTTGTACCCCAGACTGTAGGAAGTTACATGGTAAGCACTAGAATGTGAGTAAAGGAATTGCCTGTATGCCACATAATGTGGTAGGAATGTGGTTTAGAAGTCGACATTGGAAATTCTCTGTATGCTATTTCCTGGGACTTAATTGGGTTAAATAGAAGAGTAGGAGAGTGTGAATGTTGTAGAAGTGAGTCTGAGTGCAAGAAGGAAAGGGGTGTTGAAGGGAGACTGAGTTATAAGAAATACCTGGGTGTATAGGTGTCGGGGAGCAGAGTACAGGAACTGATAATGGCAGTCTTTAACTTGATTAGTGCCTAGTATTGTCCATAGGTTGATTGGAATGATAGGGATTGTGGTGTTTGGCTGGAAATCAGCAGCGGTGGTGCAGGGAGTGGTTGGCTCAGTATAAATAAGTTTAGTTTCAAGCCATGTAGCAGTGCCATGTGTGATTTATAAAAAGCTGGAATACTGATAGTTCAGTGTTTGTGGAAACCGAGATGAGTAAGCAGTAGGAAGGTAAGGTCATACAGTTCATATGAGACAAATTGCTGAGGGCAACTGCTTCCTTAAGATAATGTGTGAGGGAGTTCATAGTAATGGGAGTATGGCACAACGTAGCAGAGGAAAAGAGGGAGTGTGGAAAGGGCTAGACTAAACAGATTAAGGATGTGAGATAGAGATGAAGAAGTGAGTGCAAATGGCATGTAGAGCAGCGTAACAGGCCAGCCGGAAGAGAAAGGCAAGGGTGCCAGGTGGGTCACTGATTAAGAATAAATCCGTTTAAGTGAGCACTCGAGCAGTGGAAATGCTATATTTGGCCAGGGTAGACTCTGGTTACAACTATGTGGATAGTACAGTAAAACCTTGCATTGAGTATATGCTTTATTAATATTATAAAGCACAGAGTGCTTAGTTAAAAGGTTACTTTGAGTTTAGAGATGGGATGAAGTCCAAGGGAATTTCTTTAGGGTGTTGACTTGTGGAATACCCACTTGCAATACGTGTTAAAAATATGGCCAGTTTCTTGATTGCAACATTTATTGGGTTACGTGCTTCAGAGACTCATACCACTTGAGAAAACTGCATTCATACATTCAGCATTCCTTTTACAATGCAACTTTTGGAGTACTAAGTACATGTCTGTAGCCCTGAATGCAAAGTTATTACTGGGTCACACCTTCTACTTGCCAAAACTTTTACAGATCACACTTTCAAAAGGTACCAGTACACACACCTGCAATGAATAGATATGCTATTTTAAGCAATAGACAAAAGTCCGGTAAAATAAATTAACATAAATAGGGTAGTCCGAAAGACAGCTGTTTCAGACTGTGTTGGTCTCTCGATTGCGAAACCATTGGTTTGACTTCATCTTTATGTAAGAAATCTTGAATTTGTGTCTTTCTAGTAATTCCAAATGTATAGCCGAGCTTCCCCTCTTGTACTACAGCAGTATTGGACCTGCCTGTAACAGAATATAACCAGTTTTTGGCTTCATTTTCCTACAATATATGTATCCAATTCCTAGACTGATTCTGATCAGGATGGAGATTGACATTACTGTAGTAGTCTTGATTCATGTTAGGTCTTTCACACTTTGTTTTGGTTTTGTATGGGGTTTCTTAAGCTTGCTTTGCTTTAGAGCAAAGAATTGATGCAGGGAACTATTTTAACCAAGACTTTTTTTTTTTTGCCTTAACTCTATTTGGTATAAATACTGATTTCTATTGTGGTGGGTAGGTTATGGTTTTGGGACAGTGGATTTGTGTCCAGATGTAACCTGTTTGGATTAGATTGTTGCCTTTGAGTAGCATGGGGGTATACTCAGTTTCCTAGTTCCCTTTTTGTAGGTATTTTTTGTCTACAGCTTGTGAGACAGATGCTTTTAATATTAAGTGGGTGAGTGTACAGGTCCAAAGACACTTTATAGTTCACTGCACATACCTGCTGGTGTACAGTAAATGCAGAACAATTGCAAACAATGTACATGGTTGAGTATAATATTGTGTAAAAATAAAAAATTAATTGAAGACTTATAATGGGTAGGAGACAATGCATGTAAGATACAGATATAAAGGCAAAGCAGAGGAGGTAATTTCAAGAGATGAATTTAGTTTCTGGGGAAGAAATTCCTGATGTAATTCTGCCTTGAAAGTGAGTACTAAATACCAAGTTTTCTTGGAAGCGGTTAAATTAAAATAGTGCATAGTAAGAAGTGTAAGTATACTATCCTTAGATTTCAAGGAATTTCAGCGGCGAACTCATTGGTAAGGAGAGGGTAGGACTTACCAAAGAAAGGCTAATGTACTAGTGTGAGAAAACCTTTTGTATATTGGAAAAAGTTTGACCTTTAAGAGTGCAAGATTTCTTAATTATCCTTTTGGAGAAAAGAAAAGTGAATCTGTCAGGTTTATTCACAAAGGTTTGTATAACTTGTAGGTTGGGGGTACTGAAATCCAAAGGAAGCGAGAGGGGTAGGCTAGCTAAGTTGCTACTAGTGTGGTAACCTTGGGGAGCACAGTTAAAAGCAAGAAACAAAGATTGCTAATAAGATTGGAAAGTGGATCTGACGCATGAAACCACAGGCCCATATATAATTTTTGATCTTTTTACCCTTGCTGTCCCAGTCATCAGTCACCCTGTGGCTAGATGGCCATTTGTTACCTTTACCGAGACTAGAGTCTACAGGGAGGGACCGCCATCCAGACAACTGTCAGTGGTGGTTCATGATTTTTTTTTTTTCCTGCTTTTGTGGTTTTGTCCTCTGCTCGCACTCTGGAGAGTGCTGTGAAGGTCTGTGCAGTAGGCTGATTGCAGTGGACATCCTGTTGCTTCTGTAAGGGTGTGTTCACCCAAATCAGCCTTGCCCCTCCCCTTGAGCATGAGTGGTGGTTTCCCCAGTCTGTACCAAGGAAATCGCTCCAACATTGTGGCTCCCCCATCCCAGAGTGTGAGCAGCCCTGTGCATCCCTCCAAAGAAGTGAGTGGGACACTACCATTCACTCCTACCCCCTTCCTGCTTGCCTGGTTCCTCCAATGTTTTGGCTGCTAATCGAGCCTTTGTCACCTGTGCCAGTCAGGATTCTGTTCCTCTGTTCCACAAAACCAAGTTTACAAGCCCAGATATTTAAAGGTTGGTATGGAGATGATAGGATGATTTTTAGGATCATTAGTGGTGTAATATGGAAAACTGGAGAGCCTTTGATGTTTCTAGGTGGCATGAATGAGGTTTGGCATTGTTCAGTCTTGAATCTTGTTTTCCGAAAACTTTGCTAGAGTGACTTGAAATCACTTTGAAGGGCTGGTCAGACTTGGGAGGTCTGTAATTGCATTGGTCTGTGGAAGGTCCTCCCTTCTGCAGGAAGGTGACTTTAGTTGATGATCATCGTGCATGTAGCTGCAGTCATAACAGATGGGTTCTCCTGCCGTCAGGCGGGTCCTTGGTTGGCCGAATTCCAAAGTCTAGGTCCGGCGTCGGTTGTCGTCGCTTCTTCCCTGACGTCAGTGCGACAGGGGTATAAAGGAACCAGACAACGTCATTTTCTTCAGTCTTTCTTGCCGTGCGGTGCCTGAAGCAGAAGCAGTTCGCAAGTGCCGGTCGGCCAGCTCCTGAGATTACGAAAATTTGGAAACCGAAGTCTTCTTAAAAGCTAAGTACCTCGTTGGGGAAACTTTTCTTGCCTCAGACTGATGTCAGACAAAGTTAATAATTGTATTTCTTGTGGGAAGCAAATACCGCATAAGGATTTCCATTCCCTCTGTATTCCTTGTTTAGGCCCAGACCACGACGTCTCGGTCTGTCGCTTTTGTGCTACATTCAACAAACGCACTGTTAAGCATCGGGCGGAGTTTGCCCAGCATTATTTTGGGAAAGCATTTAACTATACTATGTCGTCGGATACTCCGACTCTGGTTTTGTCTAAAAAAACGCAAAGACAAGGACCGACACTCGAGGTCCGCGGCCTCTACCGACACCACGCCAAAGCAGACTACACGTGGTCCGGCTCTCAGCGAGGCGCCTACGCAGCCCCTGATTACCGACGACACATTTGGCGCTGTCTCCTGTGCCCGAGGTCGCAGGCTCCTCGGCCCACACCCCGACTACAGATACCGAAGCCACTCTTGGCGTTGAAACACAGAATGTGGACGGGTCCACCTCCACTCAAGGTGTCTTCAGACCTTCCTCTTCTTTCTCCATCTAGGCTTTCACCAAGTCTAAAGCAACCATGCACTCTAAGAGACCAGCGACACAGGGCCCATCTCCAGGCCCCATGCCTAAGAAACAGATGCTTAAAATGGCTGAGGATTTAATTACTCTAATCAGAGGTTCTCAGCCCCCTCCGGACAAAAGGCCCAGAGTGGAGGAAGATTCCCCCTCCTCTGATCAGGGCTCCATTATTTCAGAACACTCTGATGATCAGGAACAGTCTTACTCCCCTTTTGAAGACTCTGATGCGGAGGAGTCTATTCCTTCTGTATCCCCCCCTGTGGATTATTCATTTGGGGAAACTTTGCATACCTTAAGGGAACACTTCCACTGGGAAGACCAGGATTATTCAGATTCCAAGAAAAGGCTCAGGGAATTTCTTTTGTTACCCCAGCACAGGCCTCTGGCTATACCTCCTGTCTTGGACATCCTAGATGATGTTTACTCGGAGGCCTGCCTTAACCCGGACTCTCTACCTCCAGCTCCAGTTAAGCCTGACAGGTACTATAGAGTTCCTGACTCGCACCAATTTCTATACAAAAGCCATGCTGCTGACCTAGAAACCATCTCACAGGGGCCCAAGGAAGTTAAGGCCTCCATTGCCAAAAATCCATTGCCTTCCGAGAGAGATTCCAGATCCTTAGAAAGGTGGGGAAAAAGGTATATACCTCGGCTGCCTTATCCATGAGGGCCTTAAACTGTCAGTTTCATATGATAAAATACCAACAGATGTCCTTCAAGAATGCAACTGCAGTCCTGACATATGGGTTGTCTTGCCTCAGGCAGCCCTTCAGTCGGCCAGATTCCAAAGTCTGGGTCCGGCGTCTGCCGATGTCGCCTCCTCCCCGACGTCAGAGCGGCTGGAGTATAAAGGCATCAGCCGACGCCATCTTCTTCAGTCTTTCTTGCCGCGCGGTGACTGAAGCAGAAGCAGTTCGCAAGTGCCAGTCGGTCAGCTCCTGTGTTTTCAGTTACCGAAGTCATCTAAAAGCTAAGTACCCCGTTGGGGAACATTTTTTCTTGCCTCAGCCGATGTCAGAACAAATTGAGAAAGTTAATTGTTTGTCTTGTGGTAAACAAGTACCTCATAAGGACTTTCGTTCTTACTGCCTCCCTTGCCTGGGCCCAGACCACGACGTCTCGGCCTGTGCTGCCTGTGCTTGCTTTAATAAGCGCACTCTCAGGCGCCGGGCAGAGTTTGCCAAAGGCTTTTTTGGCGAATTCTACGCTTACAAAATGCCGTCGGAACAACCGACAGCACAAACTACCAAAAAATGAAAGGACCGGGACCGACATCCTCGGCCCGCTTCTTCCACCGATATTACGCCTAAGCCGTCCGCGAGTGCTTCGGTCCCTTCGGAAGCGGTAATTCAACTGCTCCAGGCCGACGACACCACGTTAACTCATCCCTCGGTCTCGGAGACTACACCGGTTGTTGATTTTCCTCCGGAAACCGAAGTTCTGGATCTACCCGACACCATTCCCGTGGACAAAATTACCCCTGCACGTGGGGCAGCTAGGCCTCCTGTATCCATGTCAATCAAGGCCTTTGCACGTGCTAAGGCCACCAGCCAGGCCAAGGCCCATCCTCAACCTTCTTCTCAGGCCCCTTCTTCTGACAGACAAATTATGTCTCTGGCTGCAGATCTTATCTCCTTATCAGGGGGTCTCAGCCTCACCCAGACAGAGGTTCTCAGCCGCCTGCAGAAAAAAGGCCTAGAACTGAGCAGGCAGACAACCTCTCTTCAGATGAAGCCTCTGGGGATTCAGAGCATTCAGATACCCAAGAAGAATCCTTCCAGGCCTATGAGGACTCTGATGCTGAGGAATCTATTCCTTCTGCCTCTCCTCCAGAGGATTTTTCTTTCGGTGAAGTCCTCCACTCCATGAGGGAACATTTTAAGTGGCAGGGTCAGGAATTTTCTGATTCTAGGAAAAGGCTACGTACCTTCCTTAAGTTACCCCAGCACAGGCCTTTAGCTATCCCTCCAGTCTTGGATGTCCTGGATGATGTTTTCTCCGACTCCAGTGCTTCCCCTGATTCTCTCCCTCCTGCTCCTGTCAAGCCAGACCGATATTACAGGGTCCCTGACACTCACAAGCATCTCTTTAAGGCCCACTCTGTGGATCTAGAAACTATTTCACAGGGCCCCAAAGGAGTGGCTACTTCATCAGCCAAGAATCCACTGCCAGCTGACAGGGAAGCAAGGTCCCTGGAGAGATGGGGTAAAAAAGTTTATACCTCTTCCACCCTTGCCATGAGGTCTCTTAACTGCCTTTTTCATATGTTTCAGTACCAGGATTATTTAGTGGATGATTTGCAGAAAAAGATAGCCTCTCCTGAGCCTATAGATAGAAAGGCATTGCAGGATTTGGTTCATAATACCCAGCAGGTTAGTAATCATTTTCTACAGTGTGGTTTTGATGCATTGGAGGCTTCATGTAGGGCAGCTATGACAGGGGCTGTTATCCATAGACATGCTTGGTTGAAAGAACAGCCACTGCCAGATCATGTTAAAGTAAAGATCCTGGACGCACCTCTGGATAAACAGAAGCTTTTTGGTGCTAACGCTCAGGATGTGTTGAAATCTATTGAAGAGAAGGCAAAATCAGTACAGACAGTAAAGGATTTCCTCCGGGTTCAGCCACCAAGGTTCAGCAGGAATTGGCCTTCAAAGAATTGGTCCTTTCCAGACTCCGACAAGTTTCAAAGGGGAAAGAACAGGCGTGCACGAGGTAGATGGCAATACCGAGGCTCCTACAGGGGACGCCAATGGCAACCACAAAATCAGAGAAGTGGCACAGGTAGTTCACCTGCACCACAGGGACAATCACAATGACTTACCTTTCACTCCGCCTACCAAGGCTCAAAGAGAAGCACCACTAAGTGGAAAATTATCTCTTCTCAAAAAACTGGCACATTATAACAAAGGACAGTTGGATTCTGGACATAATAGACAGAGGTTACAGGTTCCACTTCCATACCTTACCAACAGGACAAGGCATGCCAAACCTGCCACAGAATCAAAGGGCAGAGGCACTCATAGAAGTCTCAAAGCTGTTACAAATAAAAGCAATAGAGAAGGTTCCTCCTCAGGAACAAGGCCGGGGATTTTATTCAAGACTGTTCCTTGTTCCAAGAAAAGAAAAACAATGGAGGCCTATATTGGACTTGTCCGTTCTAAATACTTTCCTCATGGTGCCAAAATTCAAGATGCTGACGTTACAGCAACTTCTTCCCATGCTGGGCAAGGGGTCTTGGCTGGTTACTCTGGACCTCAAGGAGGCATACCTGCATGTCCGTATTGGACACAGTTGCAGAAGATACCTCAGATTTCTTGCAGGAACAAAGCACTATCAATTCTCAGCATTGCCGTTTGGCTTGTCTACTGCGCCCAGAGTATTCACGAAATGCCTGGCATCAGTAGTGGCACATTTCAGACTCCAGGGGATTCAAATATACCCTTACCTGGACGACTGCCTAATACAAGCAGACAGCAAGCAGACCTTGATAAAACACTTGGATTACGTCATTCAGTTGCTGCAGGCTTTGGGATACACAGTCAACATTCAAAAGTCAAGATTACTGCCATCCCAAGAGATTACATTTCTAGGAGCAAGACTGGACACACAGCTACAAATGGCTTTCCTCACAGAGGAGAAACAAGAGCATTTAACAGCTTACTTCAAAGGCCTAGCAAAATTAACCCACCTGACCGCAAGGAAGACCCTGGAGGCCCTGGGGTTCATGGCATCTTGCATTCTTCTTATCCCTCTGGCAAGACTACACATGAGAAAGCTGCAGTGGTACCTAAAAAGCTTGTGGTCGCAACACAGTCACAACCTAGAAGACATAATACCACTCATACCATGCCTGCAAAGGGAATTTTTGTGGTGGGCTCAAGCAAGTCACTTAAACGAAGGCATGCTTTTCAACAAACTTCCAACAAGTCAAACTATTACAACAGACGCCTCAGACCTTGGATGGGGGGCGCACATGGACGGCAGATGCATCCAAGGGCAATGGACTCCCATGGAGATGTATCAGCACATAAATCAAAAAGAGATGTTGGCAGTGATGCATGCAATAGAAGCCTTTGGAAAATCTCTTCAGCAAGGTCATCTGCTAATAAGGACACAACACCACTGTCGTGGTACATAAACAAACAAGGGGGCACTCATTCCTACCCCCTCTGCAGACTAACAATGATTCTTTGGGAAAAGTCCCTGAAACTGAACATCTACTTGCAATCCCAGTTTGTTCCGGGCAAGGACAATGTTCTGGCAGACAGGTTGAGCAGAAATTTCTTGGATCCACATGAATGGATGCTACACCCACGCATTTTCTCACAAATAGCATCTGCATGGGGAAGACCAGACATAGACCTCTTTGCATCTCATCTGAATCGTCACCTGGAAAGGTTCTACACAAGGATACACCATCCTCTAGCTTGGAGAACGGATGCTCTTTCCTTCAGCTGGAATGCTCTAACAATTTATGCATTCCCTCCTCTACCTTTGCTCACCAAGGTGTTACTGAAGATCAAGGCAGAACAACCAAGAGGAATCTTGATAGCTCCAGACTGGCCAAGGCAACACTGGTATCCACTACTACTGAGCATAACTCACACCAAACAGTGGCCACTGCCTCAATGGCCTCTGCTCCTGACTCAACACAGTTACAAGACTGTTCATCAGAACCTGCAAACCTTAAAGCTGACAGCTTGGAGAGTTCCATGACTCAGACCCATGACTCCCTCTCCGAGAAAGTTCAGGAAATTTTGCTGGAGGCACGCAGACCTTCCACCAGAAAAACCTATTCGGCCAAATGGAAGAGATTCACCATCTGGAATGTCAACAAGGGCCAGGATGCATCATTGGTGAACATACCTCAGATATTAGAATACTTGGCAGAAATGTTCCACAGTGGCCTCTCATACTCTTCCATCAAAATCCACGCTTCAGCTGTCTTAGCACATTACAACGGTGATCCACCTGTGTTTTCGCATCCCTTGCTAAGACAGCTTCTAAGAGGCATAAAGAATATCAAACCTCCAAGGAAGCTACCAATTCCTGCATGGGACCTCAATTACGTCTTGGAAAAATTAACTCTTCCTCCTTTTGAACCAGCAGCATCTTCAGAAATGCAATTTCTCTCTTGGAAAATGGTTTTCCTGTTGGCAGTCACCTCAGCAAGAAGAGTCTCGGAGATACAGGCCCTCATGGCAGTTCCTCCCTTTCTCATCTTTCATCAGGACAGAGTTTCCCTTGGGACCAATCCTTCTTTCATGCCTAAGGTGATATCCAGAGTGTCTCTAAACCAAGCAATTAACCTGCCTACTTTCTTTCCTAACCCTCAAAATAAAGGGGAAAGGCTGCTGCATACTTTAGACATTCACAGACAACTACGCTACTACTTGGACAGAACAAAGTCCACCAGGAAGTCTGACCAACTGTTTGTAGCCTATGCTGCTGGAGTGCAAGGAAAAGCAGTCACCAAGCAAACTATCTCAAAATGGATTGGACACTGCATCAGATTCTGTTGTTCTTTTCATGGAAAAAGTGTGCCAGCTAATATTAGACCACACTCCACCAGAGCTATGGCCACATCCACAGCTTTTCTAAGAGGAGTGGCTACAAAAGATATTCTAGAGGCTGCTACATGGAGCTCCGTGCATACATTTACCAAACACTACAACCTGCCATTATACTCCAGATCCCGAGCAGGCTTTGCTTCGGCAGTCCTGCAGGGCCTTCTAGCTACACCATCTCTTGCTTAGTCCTACCACCCCCAGCTTGGCTATGGTATTCAACCCATATGTCAGGACTGCAGTTGCATTCTTGAAGGACATAGTACAGTTTTGTACCTACCATAAATGTAGATGTCCGATAGATATGCAACTGCAGTCAGGTTTTCCCTCCCTCCTACCTTTCTGTTTTTTTTCCCTTTTGGGTCCTTTCTCCCCTTACCTATCAGCTGAGGATATATGTTATGGTGTATCTGTTTATTACTGTTGTGCATGTCTGGTTTTATCTGTTTATCCATTCACCAAATTTAGCCTTCATTGGAGGGCACCTGGCATCTGGGGCAAGAAACACTGAAGAAGATGACGTCGGCTGATGCCTTTATACTCCAGACGCTCTGACGTCGGGGAGGAGGCGACATCGGCCGACGCCGGACCCAGACTTTGGAATCTGGCCGACCGAAGGGCTGCCTGAGGCAGGACAACCCATATGTCAGGACTGCAGTTGCATATCTATCGGACATCTACATTTATGGTAGGTACAAAACTGTACTTTTTTGTTATCACAATTGAAAAGTAAAATGTCACAACCTGAACAACCAGACTTGAAGGAGTTGCAGGATTTGATGCATAGTGCAGAACAAGTGGGTAAGCATATCTTACAATGTGGTTTTGATGCTCTAGAGGCCTCGTGTAGAGCTGCTGTTACAGGCTCAGTCATACGTAGGCATGCCTGGCTCAAGGAACAAGCCTTGCCTGATCATGTCAAAGCTAAATTACTAGACGCCCCTCTTCAAAAGGATGTACTATTTGGTGCTAATGCTGAGGAAGTATTACGGAAAATGGAGGAAAAGGCTAAATCAATGCAAACTGTGAAAGAATTTCTGCAGGTTCAACCCCCACGTTTTAGTAGAAATTGGCCTTCCAAAAACTGGTCCTTTCCTGCCACAGACAGACCCCAAAGAGGCAGATACAGGCGCCCGAGGGGCAGAGGACAATCACAAGGATCGTATAAAGGCAGACAGTGGCAAGCTCCTACACAAAGAGGTGGTGAGGATAACTCGTAATCTTTCAGAAAGCAAACCCAATGACTTTCCCCTTTGCATGCCAACCAGGTCTCAAATGGCAGCCCCCTTAGGAGGAAAGCTGGCATTATTTTCAAAAAATTGGCATGTTGTCACAAAGGACAAATGGATCCTGGACATTATAAACAGAGGCTACAAATTCCATTTTCATACCAAAAATGAGAGGCATGCCAAACCTGCCACACAATCAAAGGGCAGAGGCACAAAGGCTAATTTCAGATCTCATAAACATGAAAGCTATTCAAGAGGTACCTACACACGAACAAGGTCAAGGTTTTTATTCCAGGCTATTTCTGGTGCCAAGGCAGGGAAAAGATTGGAGACCTATTTTGGATCTGTCCATCCTAAACACATTTCTACTCGTACCAAAATTCAAGATGCTCACTCTACAGCAACTTCTTCCCATGCTGGGCAAGGAGTCTTGGCTGGTAATATTGGACCTCAAGGAGGCATACCTGCATGTCCCAATCGGACAAAATTGCAGAAGGTACCTCAGATTTCTTGCAGGTTCAACCCATTATCAAATCTCTGTATTGCCCTTTGGCTTGTCTACTGCGCCTAGAGTATTCACGAAATGCCTGGCATCAGTAATTGCCTACTGCAGACTTCAAGGGATACAAATATACCCTTATTTGGACGACTGCCTGATCCAAGCGGACAGCAAGCACATTCTTCTGAAACATCTGGCTTATGTAATAATGTTATTAAACTCTCTGGGATACACAGTCAACAAATAGAAATCAAGGCTAATACCCTCTCGGAAGATAATTTTCCTGGGTGCCAATTTGGACACAAACACCCAGATGGCCTACCTCATGCCAGAGAAGCAGGGGCAACTAATTCAATACTTCAGAACACTGGCAAATTGCACCAGGCTGACTGCAAGGAAAATCCTGCAGGCTCTGGGATTCATGGCATCTTGCATCTTACTAATCCCATGTGCAAAGCTGCATATGAGAAAACTACAATGGTACCTGAAAAACATATGGTTTCAACACAGCCACAGTTTGGAAACAATAATACCACTAATTCCATGTCTGCAAAAGGAATTTCTGTGGTGGGCTCAAGCATGTCAAACAAACACAGGTCTTCCATTCAGCAAGCCTCAAGCAAATCAAGTCATCACAACAGATGCCTCGGACTACGCCTGGGGGGCGCACGTGACAGACCGGTGCATTCAGGGCAAATGGTCCCAAAAAGAAAAGCACCTTCACATCAATCAAAAAGAAATGCTAGCAGTAATAAAAGCTATTATAGCTTTCAAGGACCTCCTACAACCAGGTCAACTATTGATAAGAACGGACAACACCACAGTTATGTGGTACATAAACAAACAGGGAGGAACACATTCTTATCCCCTATGCAGACTGGCCATGTCACTTTGGAACATGGCCATAGACTTACAGATGGAACTACAAGCACAGTACTTGCCAGGCAAGGAAAACAGGCTGGCAGACAACCTAAGCAGGAATATGACAGATCCACACGAATGGAAATTGCATCCAAAAGTTTTTACATAAATAATACAAGAATGGGGAAGGCCAGACATAGATCTCTTTGCCTCCCACAAGAATCATCAATTGTCAAAACTCTGCTCGAGGATCTTCCATCCAAAGGCCTGGAGAGTGGACGCTGTTTCCTTCAGTTGGACATCAATGACAGTCTATGCCTTCCCTCCTCTTCCTCTGCTGCCCAAAGTTCTATTAAAGACCAAAGCAGACAGACCAAAGATGATCCTCATTGCTCCGGACTGGCCAAGGCAACACTGGTACCCACTCCTGAGGAGCCTGACGCATTCCCCACCATGGACCCTGCCTCTAATGCCTCTTCTTCTGACTCAGCACAGTTTCAAAACTCTTCACATCCAGCTAAATACACTCAATCTAGCCGCATGGAAGATTCCTTAGCATCACAACAGGCCCTACTCTCCAAGGAGGTGCAGGATGTCATTTTGAAGGCCAGAAGGCCATCAACTAGAAAAGCTTACTCCGCAAAATGGAAACGTTTTTGTGTCTGGAATGAGAAAAAGGGCCAGGATCCTGGAAAACTGAATTTACCCCAAATACTACAATATTTGGCTGAACTGCTGCTAAGCAGTGGACTTTCTTTCTCCTCCATCAAAATCCATGCATCAGCCATTTCTGCAGAATACAACACTGATCCACCTTTATTCTCTCACCCTCTGCTAAGGCAGTTCCTCAGAGGGGCTAAGAATTTAAGGCCTCCAAGAAAACAACCAATACCTGCTTGGGATCTTAATTTCATACTGGAAAAACTGACCTTGCCTCCCTTTGAGCCAGCTGCCTCATCAGATTTGCAATATTTGTCCTGGAAAACAGCTTTCCTTCTGGCTATCACCTCAGCTCGTAGAGTTTCAGAACTACAAGCTCTCATGGCCATCCAACCTTTTATCGTCTTCCATCAGGACAGAGTTTCCTTACGAACCAACCCGTCCTTTATGCCTAAAGTGGTATCCAGGGTAGCTTTAAATCAGGCCATACATTTACCTACTTTTTATCCTAATCCTCAAAACAAAGGGGAGAGATTACTACATTCCTTGGACATCCACAGACAACTGCATTATTATTTGGACAGAACAAAGCCTTTCAGAAAATCAGAACCGCTCTTTGTGGCCTATGCGGTAGGAGCTCAAGGGAAGCCAATTTCCAAACAGACAATCTCAAAATGGATAGCCCACTGCATATGCTTTTGCTATTCCTTTCATGGCAAAACTGTTCCTACAGGCATTAGGACTCATTCCACCAGGGCCATAGCCACCTCTGCAGCATTCCTCAGAGGAGTTCCTACCAAAGATATTTTGGAAGCAGCCACTTGGAGTTCTGTGCATACCTTCTCCAAGCACTACAACCTACCATTATTCTCAAAATCTAGAGCAGGCTTTGCCACTGCAGTCTCGCAGGGCATTTTGGCTCCTCCTAATTCCACCTAGTGCCTACCACCCCTTTCTTAGCTTTGGGATTCTACCCATCTGTTATGACTGCAGCTGTATGCACGATGAACATAGTACAGTTTTGTACCTACCATAAATGTAGATGTTCGAGTGCTAATACAGCTGCAGTCCAGGTTTCCCTCCCTCCTTCCCCTCTTGGGACAGGCCTATAGGCTAACGCATCCTCATACAACCTGATTGGGGTATTCATTTATGATGTATTTGCTTGCAACTACTGTATTTTGATTGTATTGCACTGCATGATTACACAAATTTATGTATTGCCTTCCTTCTGTGGGCACCTGACATCTGGGGCAAGAAAAACTGAAGAAAATGGCGTCGGCTGGTTCCTTTATACCCCTGTCGCACTGACGTCAGGGAAGAAGCGACGACAACCGACGCTGGACCTAGACTTTGGAATTCGGCCGACCGAGGACCCGCCTGACGGCAGGAGAACCAATCGGTTATGACTGCAACTGTATTAGCACTCTAACATCTACATTTATGGTAGGTACAAAACTGTACTTTCTCCATTTGCTTGGTACAAGACCTGTATGGAGGTTGATGAACAGTGTTACGGGGGTGGCTAAATTGTGCTTCATGCTATTTAAGATGCAGCAGGGATATTGTTAGGGCTCATCAATGCAGTATTTCAGGACTTGGTTTTCTGTGATGACTGGAGGCAAGTAAGTTTCGGGTATAACATGTGGGAAAGATGGAGAGGAGAGTGGGGTCAGCTTTGAGTAAATCTTGAGATTGACTGAAAAGCGAGACAAAGTTTGGTTGACTTCATTGGCCAGCAGTTTTGTTGTGTCCTCAGCTTCATTGTAGGTAACATCATTCACAGTTGGCTTAGTGCGTTGCTGCCTAATGCTTCTGAGGTTGTAAACATAAGTAAAAAGGCCTTGTGATTGCCTTTGGTTTGGTTGGCTGTTTTAGCCTCAAGCTTTGCTTTGATGGATTTTATTAATCGTCAGAGTTGTTTGTTTTTGACGAAGACTAAATGATTCTGGAAATAACTCTCTGATCAAAAATGTCTTTCTTTTGTTGTAAAACTTGACATTATTTTTCTACCAAGGACGTTTGTTTCAGAGGTTTGCCCTGCGTTTGTTCCTACAGCGTGCAGCTGCATCCGTTAACATATTGGTATAGTGTGGAGGTGTAATCTTCCACATAATCAGCAGAGGTAACTGAGTTAGCTATAGATGTATCCCTTGTGAGTAAGTGATTTGACCTACACATATTTGTAAAGGTACTTTGGTAGAGAGAGACTCTGGTTTCAGTTTTATTTCAGTGAAAACAACTTTATGGTCAAATCTAGCCAAGGTTGAAGATGGAAAATGGATTATGTAGTAAGGACAGGATCCAAGATGTTCCCCCTACTGGGTACTGTGACTTATTGTTCCCGGGTGTTTGTATTGACAAAGTCCAGGAATCACAGGTTTCCCAGATATTCATCGTGTTTCACTGTTGCAGTCATGACTGTAGGGTTCTCCCCTGCCGACAGGCAGTCCCAGGTCGGCCAGAATCCCAAAGTCTGGGTCCGGAGTCGGCTGTTCAACCATGCTCCCTGACATCAGAGCGCCAGGAGTACAAAGCTGACAGCCGACGCCATCTTCTCCAGTCTTTCTTGCCGTGCAGTGATAGCAGTTCACATTTGCCGGTCGGCGGACTCCTGATGAATTTCACTGATATACTTTGGTCCGAAGACTTTCTTCTCCACTCAAAGCTAAGTACCCTGTTGGGGAAACTTTTTTCTTGCTCCACTCCGATGTCAGAAAAAGTTAATAATTGTATTTCATGTGGGAAGCAAATACCTCATAAGGATTTTCATTCTTACTGTATTCCTTGCTTGGGCCCTGACCACAACGTAGCTAGTTGTCGGTTTTGTGCTAGATTTAATCAACGTACTATTAAGCGAAGGTACGATTTTGCTTTTCAGTACTTCGGTAGGCGCTTTAACTACAAAATGTCGTCGGATACGATACCGGCTACTGGAGTTCATAAACGTCGCAAGGATAAAGACAGGCCTCCGAGGTCCAAATCTGATGATAGCGCACAAGCGGAGCCAGCTTCAGGTTCGGCTGTCAGTGAGGTGCTTTTGCAGCCTCATCGGCCATTTCAGAACCGACGGCCGAAACGGACTGTCATGAGGAGCCAACCAGGCCTTTAAATATTTCTGTTGCAGGACCTTCGGACAATGCTCCTTCGGATGGGTTCGGAGCCGCTGTGCAGGTACCTGCTTCCGAAGGGGTTTTCAGGCCTACTCGGCTACTAATAAAGACAAAGGCAAAGACTCCTTCAAAATCAAAGACTTCTACACAGACCTCTTCTGAACCAGCTCCCAAGTCACAGAAACAGTTACTCAAGATGGCGGAGGATTTACTTACTATGATTAGGGGTTCTCATCCCCCTCCAGACAAAAGGCCAAGGCAGGATATTTCTTATGATTCCTCTGATCAGGCTTCTGTTTCCTCTGTTTCTTCTTCTGATCAGGAATTTTCTTTCCCTCCTTATGAGGATTCTGATGCTGAAGAATCCATTCCTTCAGCTTCTCCCCCTGAGGATTTCTCTTTTGGGGAAACTTTGCATGAAATGAGGGAACATTTCCATTGGGAAGGACAGGAGTATTCGGAATCCAAGAAAAGGCTGAGGGAATTTCTTCTTCCCCAACATAGACCCCTGGCTATTCCTCCTGTTTTGGATATTGTGGATGATGCCTTTTCGGAGGCTAACTTAACCCCTGACTCTCTTCCTCCTGCTCCTGTGAAGCCTGATAGATATTACAGGGTTCCTGATTCCCATCAGTTTTTATACAAGAACCCTTCTGCTGACCCTGAAACCATTTCTCAGGGTCCTAAGGGAGCTAAAGCCGCTTCTGCCAAAAATCCTACTCCTACTGAAAAGGATTCTCGCTCCTTAGATAGATGGGGCAAAAAGGTGTACACTTCTGCCACTTTGTCCATTAGAGCTTTAAACTGTCAGTTTCATATGTTTAAATACCAGCAATTTCTATTGTCTGTCTTAAAACAAAAGCTTACTTCCAATTCTGCCTGTGCAGAGGATAAGGAATTACATGACTTATTACATGCCACTGAACAAGTTGGGAAGCATGGTTTACACTGTGGATGTCCTTCAAGGATGCATCTGCAGTCCTTACAAATGGGTTGTCCTGTCGTCAGGCAGCCCTTCGGTCGGCCGGATTCCAAAGTCTGGGTCTGGCTTCGGCTGGTGTCGCACTTCACCCGACGTCATAGCTGCAGTTATTCGGGTATAAAGGCATCAGCCGACGCCATTTTCCTCAGTCTTTCTTGCCGCGTGGCGCCCGAAGCAGAAGCTGTTCGCAAGTGCCGGTCGGTCAGAACCAGAGATTACTATTACCGAATACAACTTCGAAGACTTCTAAAAAGCTAAGTACCCCGTTGGGGACTCTTTCTTGCCTCAGCCGATGTCAGAAAAAGTGAATAACTGTTTAACTTGTGGGAAACAAATACCTCATAAAGATTTCCACTCTTACTGTTTACCTTGTTTAGGCCCAGACCACGACGTATCAGCTTGTCTAGCCTGTACTTCTTTTAACCGACGGACGCTTAGACGTCGGTCGGAATTTGCTGAGCAGTTTTTCGGCTCTGATTTTGCTAAGATGCCGTCGGATCCTCCGACTTCACAAATAACCAAAAAACGTAAGGAAAAGGACCGACACTCGCGGTCCGCGGTTTCGCTGAAACCGCGGTTAAGCAAACCGCGAGTGTCTCGGTTTCGGCCGAAACTGAGCAAGCGGTTCTTCCTTCAGCCGAAAGCATGCCTTCTACCGAGGCTTCTTCTAACCTCGTGGAATCGGCTTCTGAAATCCAACCTGCTGTTGCGATTTCTCAGGAATTATCAGACACTATTCCCTTGGATGTTTCTACTCCTGCACGTGGAGCTGCTAGGCCTCCTGCAGCCATGTCCATTAAGGCCTTTGCCAGAGCTAAAGCAGCTAAAGCTACCAAAACTGTACCTGTTAAGGCCCCTACTCTCAGGCCCAGTTCCAGTTCCCAAATGCTCTCTTTGGCAGAGGATCTTATTACTTTAATCCGGGGATCCCAGCTTCATCCAGACAGGGCCTCTCATCCACCTCCAGAGAAGAGGCCTAGAGCAGAGCCCCCTGAGCCAGTGTCCACAGATGATTCCTCTGATGATTCAGACAATGCAGACCCTCCAGAGGCTTCTTATTCCCCTTACGAAGAGTCTGATGCTGAAGAGTCCATCCCTTCTGCCTCTCCACCTGAGGAATTTTCCTTTGGGGAAACCTTGCATGCCATGAAGGAACAATTTCAGTGGCAGGGCCAAGATTTTTCAGACTCCAGAAAAAGGCTTAGAACTTTTTTGCATTTACCTCAACACAGGCCTTTAGCTATACCTCCAGTTCTCTCTGTTGTAGATGATGCATTTAATGATGCTTGCTC
Organism: Protopterus annectens; assembly: GCF_019279795.1. Lineage (NCBI taxonomy): Eukaryota > Metazoa > Chordata > Ceratodontiformes > Protopteridae > Protopterus > Protopterus annectens. The sequence goes on along the minus strand of NC_056750.1, from coordinate 842,402,388 downwards.
TGCTCCTGATTCTTTACCTCCGGCCCCTGCTAAGCCCGATAGGTACTACAGGGTCCCGGACACACATCACCATTTATACAAGGCTCCTTTTGCAGATCCCGAGACTATCTCCCAGGGACCTAAGGCTGTAGCTTCTACCTCTGCTAAAAACCCCCTCCCCTCTGAAAGGGAATGCAGGGCCTTAGAGAGATGGGGTAAAAAAGTTTACACTTCAGCTACTTTGTCAGCCAGGGCCTTGAACTGTCAGTTTCACATGATACAATATCAAGAATTTATGCTAGACCAGTTAACTAAAAAACTGTCCTCTGATGAACCTTTTGATAAGAAGTATGTTCAGGAAATGGTACATAACATTCAGCAAGTTAGTAACCATTCTTTAAAATGCGGCTATGATGCACTGGAGGCTTCCTTTAGATCAGCCATGACTGGCACAGTTATCAGAAGGCATGCCTGGTTGAAAGAGCAGGCCTTACCGGACCACGTCAAATCAAAGCTATTAGATGCGCCCATGGACAAGGCCAACTTATTTGGTTCTCCTGCACAACAGGTACTGAAGAAGATTGAGGAGAAGGCAAAATCTGTACAAACAGTGAAAGATTTCTTACAGGTCCAACCTCCAAGGTTTAGCCGGAACTGGCCCTCCAAGAATTGGTCCTTTCCAGACTCCTCTAAAGCACAGAGAGGCAGGAATAGGAGATCAAGAGGCAGAAACCAATCCAGAGGTGCCTACCGGGGCCGCCAGTGGCAGGGTAACAACCAGCGAGGCACAGACACAGCCACCACCACTGCAACAGGACAATCACAGTGACTTGCCTCTGGCACCGCCTACCAGGGAACAACTACAAGCACCCTTAGGCGGAAAGCTAGCTTTATTTTCAAAGAACTGGCATTACATCACAAGGGACAAGTGGATTTTGCAAACTATAGACCAAGGTTACAGGTTTCATTTCCATACTCTACCAGGAAAGAGAGGAATGCCAAACCTACCACCAACTCAAAAGGCAGAAGCTCTACAACAAATATCTCCGTTATTAAGGATGAGAGCCGTGGAAAAGGTACCATCTATGGAACAAGGAAAGGGATTTTACTCCAGACTCTTCCTGGTACCAAGAAAAGAGAGCAAATGGAGGCCTATTCTCGACCTGTCCGCTTTAAACACATTCCTCATTGTTCCAAAATTCAAAATGCTGACTCTACAGCATCTTCTTCCCATGCTGGGCAAGGAGTCTTGGCTGGTAACTCTAGATCTCAAGGAGGCATACCTGCACGTCCCCATTCGACCAAATTGCAGAAGATACCTCAGATTTCTTGCAGGATCAGAGCATTATCAATTCTCAGCATTGCCCTTTGGCTTATCTACTGCGCCCAGAGTATTCACGAAATGCCTGGCATCAGTAATTGCCCATTGCAGACTTCAGGGAATACAAATTTACCCCTACCTGGACGACTGCCTGATACAAGCGGACAGCACAAACAAGCTAACAGAAGACTTACAAAGAGTCATTTACCTGCTACAAGCCCTGGGATATACAGTCAATATAAAAAAGTCAAGACTGATACCATCCCAAAGAATAACCTTTTTGGGTGCAGAACTGGACACAACAAAGCAAATGGCATTCCTAACTGTAGAAAAACAAGAGCAACTGCGGCTCTACTTCTTGGCATTGACAAAGCAGAACCATCTTAGAGCAAGAAAAGTACTACAAGCCCTGGGCTTCATGGCATCCTGCATAATACTGGTGCCTCATGCCAGACTGCATATGAGAAAGCTACAGTTGTACCTAAAGAATTTATGGTCTCAACACAAGCACAGCCTAGAAACCAAAATTCCAATAATCCCATGCCTAAAGCAAGAGTTCCTATGGTGGGCTCAGGCCTGCCAATCAAACACAGGATTGCCCTTCTACAGCATTCGACCAAGCCAAACCATCACGACGGACGCCTCAGACCTCGGATGGGGGGCCCACATGCTGGACAAGTGCATACAAGGCTTATGGACTCAAGACCAGTTGCACCTGCACATAAATCTAAAGGAAATGCTGGCAGTAAAATTGGCAATCCAGACATTCAGACCATTCCTTCAAGAAGGCCAGTTGATGATAAGGACAGACAATCAACAAACAGGGAGGCACACATTCATACCCTCTATGCCGGATGGCACTGGACCTATGGAATGTGGCTCTGAGCTACAACATTCAGTTACAGGCAATTTTTGTACCAGGAAAAGAAAACATTCTAGCAGACATATTAAGCAGGACTACCACGGATGCCCACGAATGGATGCTGCATCCGGACATTTTCAAAGCCATTACAAGAAAATGGGGACTCCCAGAAATAGACTTATTTGCATCCCCACACAATCACCAACTAAAGAAATTCTGCACAAGGACGTGCCACCCACTTGCTTGGAAAGTGGACTCCCTATCTTTCAGTTGGAAGAACCTGACAGCATATGCATTCCCACCACTTCCTTTGATGCACAAGGTGCTATTGAAGATCAAAGAGGACCGTCCAAGGATCATTCTGATAGCTCCAGACTGGCCAAGGCAACATTGGTACCCATTAGTAAGGAGCATGTCTCTGGAACAAATATGGACACTACCCCTGGTTCCATTACTGTTAACACAGAACAACTACAGCAACCTGCATCCAAACCTGAAAACTCTGCAACTGACTGCCTGGAACATTGCATAAGATCAATTAACCCACATTTATCACAAAGGGTTAAAGACATTATCCGTGAGGCTCGTAGACCCTCAACAAGAAAGAATTATGCAGCAAAATGGAAACGATATAACATTTGGAGTACTGCAAGGGGAGAAGATGTGTCCCTGGTAAACATAGCCATTATCCTGGAATACTTGGCAGAGCTTTTCCACTCAGGCCTGTCCTATTCTTCCATCAAAATACATGCATCAGCTATTTCAGCAGAATACAGCTTGGATCCTCCAGTCTTCTCACACCCTCTGCTCAGACAGTTTCTGAGGGGAATTAAAAATGTAAAACCTCCTAGGAAACCACCATTGCCAGCTTGGGACTTGAACTTTGTGCTAGAAAAATTGACACTTCCTCCTTTCGAACCAGCAGCAACAGCAGAGATGCAATACTTATCATGGAAAACTGCTTTCCTGCTGGCAATCACTTCAGCAAGAAGGGTTTCTGAACTACAGGCATTAATGGCAGTACAACCCTTCCTGATCTTCCATCAAGATAGAGTGTCCATGAGAACAAATCCTACATTTATGCCTAAGGTGGTATCCAGCGTGTCTTTAAACCAGGCTGTCCACCTACCCACATTCTTTCCCAACCCAGAGAACAGGGGAGAAAGACTGCTGCATACCTTGGATGTACACAGACAGTTACGCTACTACCTGGACAGGACCAAGAGCAACAGAAAAACTGACCAGCTACTGGTAGCATAATGCAACAGGAAGGGAAGGAAAAGCAATTTCAAAACAGACAATCTCAAAGTGGATAGGAAATTGCATTAGATTTTGTTACTCTTACTATGGAAAGAAAACTCCAGAAAACATCAGGCCTCACTCTACAAGGGCTACAGCCACTACCACAGCCTTCTTAAGAGGAGTGGCTACCAAGGACATTATAGAGGCTGCTACTTGGACCTCCGTGCATACATTTGCCAAGCATTACAATTTACCTTTATACTCTAGATCCCGAGCAGGTTTTGCCTCTGCTGTTTTGCAAGGGATTCTAACTACACCATAATCTCTCCTGTTACCTCCTCCCCTAGTTTGGCTATGGTATTCTACCCATTTGTAAGGACTGCAGATGCATCCTTGAAGGACATAGTACAGTTTTGTACCTACCATAAATGTAGATGTCCGATAGGAATGCATCTGCAGTCAGGATTACACCGCCTTCCCCTCTGTGGTACTCCTAGGGTATTTGCCCACCTTATAGCTAGCTGGGGGGATCTATTATGGTGTATTTGTTTGTATATATGTACATACATGCTTATTTTTTGTGTTTACTCTCTATTATTTGGAATCATTGGCATTTATCCAAATTTAGCCTTCCAAGAGGGCACCTGGCATCTGGGGCAAGAAACACTGAGGAAAATGGCGTTGGCTGATGCCTTTATACCCGAATAACTGCAGCTATGACGTCGGGTGAAGTGCGACACCAGCCGAAGCCAGACCCAGACTTTGGAATCCGGCCGACCGAAGGGCTGCCTGACGACAGGACAACCCATTTGTAAGGACTGCAGATGCATTCCTATCAGACATCTACATTTATGGTAGGTACAAAACTGTACTATTTGATGCCTTGGAGGCTTCTTGTAGGGCTGCGGCCTCTGGCACAGTCATTAGGAGGCATGCATGGCTAAAGGAACAAAATTTGCCTGAACAGGTAAAGGCAAAATTATTGGATGCTCCTGTTCAGCCTAATGTTTTGTTTGGATCGAAAGCTGAAGAGGTGATTAAAAAGATGGAGGATAAGGCAAAATCAATGCAAACAGTTAAAGATTTCTTACAAGTACAGCCTCCTAGATTTAGCAGGAATTGGCCTTCAAAAAATTGGTCCTTTTCCACTTCAGACAGGCCTCAGAGGGGTAGATACAGACGTTCCAGAGGGAGGCCTCAATCACAAGCTGCTTATAGACCAAGACAGTGGACTGCTTCCACCCCTAGGGGAGGAGAGGACAGGTCACAATCTCAAAGGAAACAAACTCAATGACTCCCTCTGTGGGGCTACAGGAACTTCTTCCCTGGAAGCCCCTCTCGGAGGAAAACTCTCTCTTTTATCAAAATTGGACTCCAGTAACCCAAGACAAATGGGTTTTGGATGTGGTTTTAAGGGGTTACAAATTCCATTTTCATACCTTGCCAAGGTCAAGCGGGTGGCCAGACCTTCCAAAACATCAATGGACGGAGGCCTTAAACCAGGTGGAAGCTCTTTTGGCTATGAATGCCATAGAGCTGGTTCCTCTTTCAGAGATGGGAAAAGGGTTTTATTCAAGGCTCCTTCCTAGTCCCAAGGAAGCAAAACTCATGTAGACCCATTCTGGATCTGTCGGTCTTGAGCACCTTTCTAGAGGTTCCAAAATTCAAGATGCTTACTCTACAGCAGCTACTTCCAATGCTGTCCAAGAATGCATGGATGGTAACTTTGGATTTAAAGGAGGCATATTTACACATTCCCATCAGGCAGGATCGCAGAAAATACCTCCGGTTCAAAGCCAGATCGAGGCACTTTCAATTCTCTGCGCTGCCCTTTGGATTATCTACTGCGCCCAGGATCTTCACCAAATGCCTGGCTCCAGTAGTAGCTTACTGCAGACTAAAGGGAATTCAAATTTACCCTTATCTGGACGATTGTCTCATTCAGGCAGAGACAGCAAGGATGTCTTACTCCAGCATCTAGAATTTGTACAGAACCTCCTCAAATTCCTGGGATTTTCTGTAAACCTAAAAAAGTCAAATCTGACACCATGGCAACAGATAACTTTTCTGGGTGCACTTCTAAACACCACAACCCAGATGGCATTTCTGACATCCGAAAAACAGTTACAGCTGACTTCAACTTTCAGAACTTTGGCAACTTCAACTCATCTATCTGCAAGGAAATTCCTGCAGGCTTTGGGTTACATGGTCTGCATCCTTCTCGTGCCATATGCAAGACTACACATGAGGAAAATACAGTGGTGCCTAAAAAGTGTATGGTCTCAGCATTGCCACAGTTTAGACATACTGATCTCCGTTCTTCCTTGCCTTCAAAACGAATTTCTTTGGTGGTCCAGGGCATGTGTTCTAAACAAAGGGAAGCCCTTCTGTCCGCCTCCTGCCTCTCAGATTCTAACCACGGACGCCTCGGATTATGCTTGGGGAGCCCATTTTCTGGGCAATTGTTTGCAGGGCCTTTGGACAAAGGATCAGAAGCACCTGCATATCAACTTAAAGGAAATGTTAGCCATGCAGAAAGCTCTGTTGGCCTTCAGGAATCTTTTACAACCAGGACAACTGTTAATACGGACAGACAACACCACAGTTATGTGGTACATAAACAAGCAAGGGGGGTCTCATTCCTACCCCCTTTGCAGACTAGCCATGGATCTATAGGACACAGCTCTATCTTGCAATCTGGATCTTCAGGCTTTGTTTCTACCAGGGAAACAAAACCTCCAGGCAGACAGTCTGAGCAGACATCTTTCGGATCCACACGAGTGGATGCTGGACACCAAAATATTCAAGATAACAGCAGTCTGGGGATGTCCTCACATAGACCTCTCTGCATCCCATCTCAATCATCAGCTACAGACTTTTTGCACCAGGATTTTCCACAGAGAAGCTTGGAGAGTGGACGCCGTGTCATTCAGTTGGAGGAACCTCTCGGGATATGCCTTTCCGCCTCTCCCTCTTCTTCCATGGGTTTTATTGAAGATAAAACAGGACAAGCACAAGATGATCATCTTGCTGGCTCCAAATTGGCCTTGGCAGTTTTAGTATCCAACTCTAAAAAAACCTATGCCTGGAGCCCCCTTGGGTTTTACCTCAGTCTCCGAACCTTCTGTCTCAACATCAGGGTCAGGTTCTACACTCATGTCAGAACTCTCAGTCTGGCGGCCTGGTTAATCCAGGGCCTTTAATTTCTTCTTTACTGCCCAAGCAGGTTATGGATGCCATATTAGAAGCCAGACGTCCTAGCACTAGAAAATCTTATGCAGGAAAATGGAAAAGATTTTGTTACTGGATGCAGGCTCAGGATTCTGATCATCTTCTTCCCAACATTACTTTCATTTTACTTTACTTGACAGATCTCTTACATAAGGGTCTCTCTTTCTCTTCAATTAAAATCTATGTCTCTGCTATTTCTGCTCATTATAATACAGACCCTCCCATCTTTTCCCACCAGCTCATGCGACAGCTCCTCAGAGGAGCTAAGAACTTAAGACCTCCTAGATCTCCTCCTATTCCTGCTTGGGATATCAACTATGTTTTGGAAAAAACTAACCTTGCCTCCTTTTGAGCCTGCTGCTTCTTCTGACATCAAGTTTTTATCTTGGAAGACAGCCATCCTGTTAGCCCTAACCTCTGCCAGGAGGGTTTCAGAGTTACAAGCTCTAATGGCTGTGGAATCTTATATTATTTTTCATCAAGACAGGGTATCTTTGAGGATTAATCCTACCTTTATGCCTAAGGTGGTTTCCAAAGTGGCTTTAAATCAGACTATACACTTGCTAACTTTTTTCCCCACCCCTCAAAATAAAGGGGAAAGGATCTTACATTCCTTGGATATACACAGACAGCTACGTTTTTATCTGAACAGAACTAAGGACATCAGAAAATCAGAGCAATTGTTTGTTTCTTATGCTTCCAGTTCCCAAGGTAAAGCTATTTCAAAACAGACTCTTTCTAAATGGATTGCTCATGGAATCAGATTTTGTTATTCTCACCATGGAAAGCAAATCCCAGGGAGTATATGGACTCATTCCACCAGAGCTGCTGCCACTTCTGCGGCCTTCCTCAGGGGAGTTCCTACCAAGGACATTTTGGAAGCTGCAACTTGGAGTTCAGTGCATACATTTTCTAAGCACTAAAATCTTCCTCTCTACTCTGAGTCTAGGGCAGGCTTTGCCTCTGCAGTCTTGCAGGGCCTTTTAGCCGCCCCTTCCTCTTTATGACCACCTCCCTTTCTTTCAGCTTTGGGATTCTACCCTACAGTCATGACTGCAACAGTGAAACACGATGAACATAGTACAGTTGTGTACACCTACCATAAATGTAGATGTTAGAGTTTCTTCACTGTTGCAGTCTGGGTTTCCCCTCCCTCCTGTCCCCTCTAATTTTTACTTTTGTGTATTTCCTTTTTTCACCATTCTTCTGAGGTGTATTTGCAAAGGTTATGGGACCTTTTTCATTTTGGTACTCCTGACATCTGGGGCAAGAAAAACTGGAGAGGATGGTGTCGGCTGTCAGCTTTGTACTCCTGGCGCTCTGACGTCAGGGAGCATGGTTGAACAGCCGATGCCGGACCCAGACTTTGGGATTCTGGCCGACCTGGGACTCCTGCCGGCAGGGGAGAACCCTACAGTCATGACTGCAACAGTGAAGACACTCGAACGTCTACATTTATGGTAGGTGTACACAACTGTACTTTTATAGCTGGGTAATTTAGATCTACTAGGAAAAAAATGGTATTGGTTGTAGTACTGAGTGATTGCAGTTCCTGTAGATGAGCGTTGTGGCTTTCTTGGGTCAGAGGGAGTTGTATCTAGCTCATATATGGTGCATGAACTTTCTGTTATTTTGCCGTGAAGAAGCTCTAGTGCATTATGCTGCTTTAGTAGCTTTGATGTGAGTTTCCTTTCCATATTAGCAGGTGAGAATGTGTGGAAGGAGTTGTAGCCCTACACAGTCGGTGTTATGCAATGTTTTAAACTGTCTTCATCCCTGCATAAATGTCTACATCATTCAGGGTGAGGAGAGCTTGTAGGGAGTTTCTTGTTCAGGCTCTTATTTTTGATCAGTTTCATCTTCATGTTTTGCTTTGCTTATTTCATTATGCTGGTACGGTAAACTTTTAGTTAACCAGAACTCAAGGAACCAGCAAAAAAACTCAAAGATATACAGTGCAATTTTCATATGCTACACTTTGTCCCCCCCGCAGAAACGTATCGCACATTTTTAGAGTTTGAGTTTTAAAAAAGAAGATAGGAATAAATTCCCTCTCTCCCCAACCTGAGAACAAGTCCAGCCAAACAAATAGTATAGGGTACAGGCTTAGTCAGGCCTCTTTTTAATAGTCTCTTTCAAGCAACCAGAGACCACAGTTATCCAGCATTTACCATTCCCCATGAATGTTGGTTAACTGAGAGTTTACTGTAGGTTTATCAGGTTGGCGTTGGTTAAAAAGGAAGGCAATTTAGTTTTTGCTCTTACTGCAGCAACATTCTTGGAGAAGGTAGAGTGCTACTCTGTTATATCCATATCTGCATGGGGCACATAGTTTGAGAGATCCATGTCTCACTGTAAAAGTCCAGAGGCACTTTTCAAGTCACTGACACCCACATGTACAATGACAGTCATACTGGGACTTGAGTGCATGTGTGAATTGAATGATCCTGGTATCAGACAAGCAACTAACCATCACACTTTCCTTGCTCAGTCTGATAAGAGGTAAATCTGTGCGTCTTACAACGGAGTCTTCTGTAACTAAAATTTTTGATTAGGTAGCATCCGTGTCTTTGGAATTTCCTGTACTATGTAAGAGGGAAGGCTTAACTTCCTGAATTTGCTTTGTGTCTGTTGCATTTTGGATGTCTTTTGAGGTTTAGGCAGGTTAATCTTTAGAACCACTGGATATGATGGACTATGTGTAGTGTGATAGCCTTGGAGAGGTGTGATACGTGGTGTACTGATGATTTTTGTGTCTGAGTTTACTGTTTGGGAATTTTTTGCCTCCCCAGATATTATCTGTATTCTGTCAGTGTTATGCTGTTTGAGTAATAGGTGATAGTCAGACAGCATGAGAATTTTCTTACACACTCTAAAGATACCCATCTCAATCAGGTTGGCTACAGAAGTTTTGGAGAGGTTGCTGGTTCATGTTTTCTACAGGATTAATTTGGGGTAGGGGGGGCAGGGTTCACTATGGGGTGACTATATAACTGGTTGCAGTTCTGCTTGTTTAAGATGCTGTTTGGATGGGCTTACTACTGGGTTATGGGGAATTGGCAAGTTTATTTGGTCAGGGGTGTACTACAGCTCAGGGAATGTTTTTGTGCTTGGTAAAAGGATATTTGAGCCCATAACCTGAATTTCTAAGGTTGTATAAATGTTCATCATATTAACCACAGATGCAGTAGCCTTAGCTATGTGGGCTATATCCTGCCAAGGAGTTAACAGCTAACCAGCTTCCAAAGCTTCAGGGCACATTCCACCCTCTCAAACTGTCAGTCAACTCAAGCTGAGCTGATTAGAAGAAAGGGTTTGGGAACCAGGCCATTCCTTGCTTTTCTTTCACTGTCAACTTCAGAGGATTGACATTTGGCTTGTCCTGTTCCATTGCTGGGCAGATAAGGTCCCTTTGGGGAAGAACCCTTCCATGTTTAACAATTGCTTTTTTATTGTACTTTCCTGTTTAGGAAAGTTTTTTTTTAAGCTAGTAGTTTGTGTTTCAGGGGACAGTCCCGAGACTTAACTGTACTTTTAAAATGGGAGAGCACTTCTTTCTTGTTAATTTTAATGAAGTAATTGAAAACTTTTTTCCCCCAAGGAAAACTTTTTAGTTTACTTTTTGAGGTTGACTAAATGTTTTAAAGTTCTTTTTACTGTCTTTGGGAAAGAAAGTGACGTTCAAAAACTTTAACATTTTATCGCTGATTGTTCTCTCCCAGGAAAGAGGCACCATTTTTGTTTGACCTTGTAACAAATTACTGGTCCCGTGGTCTGTCCTTCCAACCGCACACAAAAAAAAAAGTTAAGCAAACTGCCTTTGCCAACACACCAGGCTTCACTTTGCTTCAGCCACAGGTAGATGACTCTGCTGTGGCCATGTCTTGTTACTCCGACTACATTTACCTTGCATCCCTTTGATATAGCACCTGCAGTCACTGTGGACCAGAGATTAGCTATGTCATATGTGGCTGTTGGGGTCCTCTGAGTGGACAACGGAGAGCAACTGTAGCCTGTACTGGGAGAGGCAACAGGGAAGGCTTCCCTGTACAGTCAGAATGTTGTACCCATCTGTAGGGAAGCATTAACACTGTTTTCCCATTTCCTGTTAAAAAGGAACAGAAAAAAATTACCTTGTATTCCTTAGACAGGAGTAGTTTATTGGGTCTGTCTCAGGATTTAATTTGGGCTATTTATCCTTAAAGATTTTGAATCTGGACAGGAAGATGAAGGGGAAAGAAATGTTTTTTCCCGCTCAGTTTTCTTCTTATTCAGACTCTGAGGTGAGCTCAGTTTCTGACTCCCTGTGGTGTTTCTCTTTCTCCAAGACTGTTTCTAGAATGTACCTGTGTTTTCAGTGAGACAACACTGAGATGTTCGTCGTGTTTCACTGTTGCAGTCATCACACTTGGGTTATCTGCTTGCAGTAGCCCTCAGTCGACGTGTTTCACTGTTGCAGTCATCACACTTGGGTTATCTGCTTGCAGTAGCCCTCAGTCGACCTGATTAACAAAGTCTTGGGTCCTACGTCGGTTGCTGTCTCTTCTTCCATGACGTCAGGTCGTCAGGGGTATAAAATATGCAGCCGACGTCATTACATCAGTCTTTCTTGCCATGCGGTGCCCAAACAGTAGCAGTTCCCAAGTGCCGGTCGGCCGACTCCTGAAATTTTCGATTTCAAGTTTCAGAACCGAAGTCTTCAACTAAAAGCTAAGTAACTCAATAAAAATAGAAAAGAGCACCACCAAAAGGTAAAAACTCCTGTGGTATTGAATAAAACACACAAAATCAGCCAAATAAACACCATCCACAGAAGTTAGGCACGGCTTGCAGTATCAACAAATAGATATTCCAGGATAATTCAGAAATGATACAGACGCAGACTTCTGCAAACAGCCCAATTTTAATAGAAAATTAGCGCTTTCACCATACGGGCTTCATCAGACATTAAAAATGTGTTCTAGTTTTATTTGTGTGAATGTGTGTAGATTTGTGTTAGTATTTTATATGACTGACTTTTTTATATGACTCATTAATTACGTCTGTGTGATGTCAGATACATTTTAACCTATGGGTATAGTTGTGACACTATTTAACTTGTTGGTTTGAACACGTTTTTAATGTCTGATGAAGCCTGTATGGTGAAAGTGCTAACTTTCTATTAAAACTGGGCTGTTTGCAGAAGTCTGCGTCTGTATCATTTCTGAATTACCCTGGAATATCTTTTTGTTGATACTGCAAGCCGTGCCTAACTTCTGTGGATGGTGTTTATTTGGCTGATTAAAAGCTAAGTACCCTGTTGGGGAAACTTTTTCTTTTTCTAAACTGATGTCAGTAAAATGAAATAATTGCATTATCTTGTGGAAAGCAAATACCTCATAAAGATTTTCATTTGTACTGTATTCCTTACCTAGGCCCTGACCATGACATACCTCGCTGTCGGTTTTGTGCCTTATTTAAACTGCAAACTATCCGTCGTCAGTATACTTGCGCTTCTAAATATTTTGGTGCTCTGTTCAGTTATCCTGATATGTCTTTGTAAGCCATTTGACTACCGACATTCCGAAAAAATGCAAAGATAAAGACAGACAGGCCGCCTAGGTCTAAAGCTGCCGATGACGCTTCTAAGCCAGTTGCCAGTCCGCCGGTACTCAGTGAGACGCTTTTGCAACCCCTGATACCAGCTACTTCAGATTCGCAGGCCTCTACTGAGACCCATTCGGAGTCCGGTATGCCATGAGATGCTTCAACTGTGGAACCTGCAGATGTCTACCTTGGATGGGTCCTGAGCTGCTGTGCAGGCACTGGCTTCTGAGGGTGCATTCAGGCCTTCGGACTTGCATATTAAACTGATGTCATCGTCTTCTTGAAGGCCTAAAACTCGAACCATGCCTAGAAAACTGACGCCCAGGCCGCATGGTCAGGCCTCTGTCTAAAAACAAATGCTAAGAATGGCTGAAGACCTTCTTACTTTAATCAGGGGAAGCCAACCTTCCCCCTCGAAGAGATCTAGGACTGAGTTTGCTTATGATACTTCTGGCCAGGATTATGAAATTTCGGTTTCCTCTGATGACCAGGATTTACCCTTATCTTCCTATGAGGATTCTGATGCCGAGGACTCTATTCCCTCTGCCCCCCCCCCCCCCACCCACCCAGAAGATTTCTCTTTTGGTGAAACCTTGCATACTCTCAGGGAGCATTTTTGTTGGGAAAGTCAGGATTTCTCTGATTCTAATAAGAGGCTTAAGGGTTTCTTACTCCTTCCCCAGCACAGGCCTTTAGCTATACCTCCTGTACTGGACATTGTTGATGATGCCTATTCATAATCTAGCTTGGCCCCTGACTCTTTACCTCATGCTCCCAGAAAACCTGATAGATATTACAGGGTTCTGGGCTCTCACAAGTTCCTTTTCAAAAATCCTACTGCGGATCCTGAAACCATTTCACAGGGACCCAAGGGCATTAAAGCTACTACTGCCAAAATTCCTACCCCGTCTGATAGAGACACCAGGGCACTGGATAGATGGGGTAAGATGGTATACACTTCTGCAACTTTGGCCATTAGGGCCTTGAATTGCAAGTTTCATATGTTAAAGTATCAGCTGCATATTATTGGATTGCTTAAGCAGAAAATGATTCCTGACCGTATTGAAAATAAGGATTTACAGGATTTAATGCATTCTGCTGAACAAGTTAGTAAACCTACATTGCTGTGTGGTTTTGATTCACTACAGGCATCTTGCAAGGCTGTTGTAACTGGGTCTGTGCTTAGAAGGCATGCTTGGCTTAAGGAGCAATCCTTGCCAGATCATGTTAAAGCAAAATTACTGGATTCTCCCTTAAATCAGGACCACCTGTATGACAACAAGGCAGAAGTTGTTCTTAAAAAGATGGAGGAAAAAGCTAAATCTATGCAAACTGTTAAATATTTTTTACAGGTGCAACCTCCAAGATGGTAGTAGGCATTGGCCTTGTAAGAACTGGTCCTTTACTGCCTCTTCCAGACCTTCTCAGTCCAAACCCAGATCCAGCAGAGCACCCAGGCTTCAGTCCCAGGGGACGCACATGACTAAGCAGTGGGGGCCTTCCCTTCCAAATCTGTGAGTAATAAAATCTCCCCCCCCCCATGGTAAACTGTCTCAATGACTTCTTTTTAAAACTTCAAAGCACTTCTCAACTGACTGCCCCCTTTGGGGGGGGAAAGATTGCTGCACTTCATGCAAAGAACTGGGGACTCATTATCCAGGACAAATGGGTTTTAAATAGTGTCTCAAGGATACAGATTTCACTTCCACATGTTACCAACTCCAAGCGGTTGGCCGGATCTACCTCCAAATCAGTGGGCAGAGGCCCAAAAGCAAGTACTCTCTCTTAAGCATAGGGGCTATTCAATTGGTACCAGAAGAGGAAAAGGGACAAGGTTTCTACTTGAGACTTTTCCTGGTACTTGGAAAAGACAATTCATGGTGACTTATCCTGGACCTGTCTACTCTAAACACCTTTTTGGTGATTCCAAAATTCAAGATGCTGACTCTTCACCAGTTGCTTCCTATGCTAGGCAAAGATGCCTGGTTGGCGAGGCTAGATTTACAGGAAGCATACCTGCACATCCCAGTCAGGGAATCTTGCAGAAGATCCCAACACTTCAAAGCAGGCTACATGCACTATCAGTTCTCTGCACTGCCCTTTGGCTTATCTACTGCACCCAGGGTATTCACAAAGTGCCTAGCTCCAGTCATTGCATTTTGCAGGCAAAGAAATATTCAAATATACCCATCCCTGGACGATTGTCTAATTCAGGCAGAAAACCAGGGCATACTTTTCAATCATCTGGCTTTTGTACAAAGGGTGCTATCTTGTATGGGTACACCATAAATGAAAAGAAATCACACTTGGTACCCTGTCAACAAATTATGCTCCTGGGAGCAAGCTTGAATAAAACTTCCCACATGGCTTTCCTCACGCCAGAGAAACAAATTCACTTGACCGCCTACTTCAAACAAGTGGCCACAAAAACCCTGCTATCTGCAAGGCAAATACTACAAGCCTTGGGGTTCATGGCCTCCAGCATTCTTCTAATTCCATATGCAAGACTGCATATGAGGAAGCTACAATGGTATCTAAAAAGCCTATGATGTCAACATTCTCAGGATCTAAAAGCAATGATTCCTGTCATACCTTGCCTACGCCTAGAGTTCTTTGTTGGGCAGAGGCCTGCCACCAAAACAAGGGAATACCATTCACACTACTCCCTGCTGCCCAAACCCTAACAGACACATCAGATTATGCATGGGGGGGGGGTGCACCTGGCAGGGAAGTGCACTCAGGGCAAATGGAACCCATGTCAAATGCACCTGCACATCATTCAAAAAGAATGCTCTGATAGCTTTCAAGGACCACATTCTTCCAGGACAATTAATGGTAAAGACGAACAACACCACTGTTATGTGGTACATAAACAAGCAGGGGGGTACACATTCTTACCCCCTCTGCAAACTAGCCATGGCATTGTGGAACACAGCCTTGAGCTACCAAGTGCATCTACAAGTTCATTTCCTGCCAGGAAAACTAAATACACTGGCAGACGGACTAAGCAGAAACCTCATGGACCCACAAGAGTGGAAACTGGAACCAAGGATTTTCAACATGTTGACAAGCAAATGGGGGAGCCCAGATATAGACCTGTTTGCTTCCTCCCAGCACTATCAATTGAAAACATTTTGTACAAGGGCTCCCCACAGACAAGCTTGGAAAGTGGATACTCTGTCCTTCAGCTGGAAAAACCTATCAGTCTATGCCTTTCCTACTCTGCCTCTGCTCTCCAAAGTACTACTAAAGATCAAACAAGACGAACCAAGGACTATTTTGATTGCACCAGACTGGCCACGCCAACACTGGTACCCTCTCCTGTGCAGTGTGTCACTGTTGACCCCATGGCATCTGCCTCACACTCCTACCCTGCTGTCTCAGCAGGAGAACCAGATTCTGCACCCTCCGCTTCAAACACTGAACCTAGCAGCCTGGCTAATTACCTAAGCTCTCCTTTTACCATCCCTCAATAAACCAGTGATGGATATCATTTTAGAGGCAAGGAGGCCTAGTACTAGAAAATCTTGTGCTGAAAACTGGAAAAGATTCTGTGCCTGGAACAAATCTCAAGGGATGGGCTCAGCAGTGCCCAATTTACCTCTGATTCTACCATACTTAACTGAGATGCTTCACAAGGGCCTTTCCTTCTCCTCCATCAAAATTCACTCCTCTGCCATTTCAGCTCATTACTACACAGAACCTCCCTTCTCTCATCCACTGCTCAAAGCAGTTCCTCAGAGGGGCCAAAATTTTAAGACCACCCAGGAGAGCTTCAACTCTAGCCTGGGACCTTAACTTTGTATTGGAGAAACTCACCCTTCTGTCTTTCGAACCAGCTGCTACTGCAGATTTAAAATTCCTTTCCTGGAAAACCGCTTTCCTTTTAGCAATCACTTTAGTAAGAAGGGTCTCTGAATTACAGGCCCTTATGGCAGTGGAGCCTTTCATCATCCTTTCATGCAGACAGGGTGTCCCAAAGGACCAGTGCCTCTTTCATGCCAAAGGTGGTATCCAGTGTGGCCCTTAATCAGTCTATTCATTTGCCAACTTTCTTTCCTAATCCATTGAACAAAGGGGAACAGATACTGCACGCCTTGGATGTGCACAGGCAACGTAGATTCTACTTGGACAGGACTAAACCTCAAAGGAAATCTGAACTGCTGGTGGTATTTGCTGCAGGGACAGAGGGGAAGGCTATTTCAAAGCAAACCATCTCCAAATGGATATGCCATTACATTCATTTCTGCTATAAACACCATGGAAAACCTATCCCACAGGGTTCAGACACCACTCAACCAGAGCTGCATCTACCTCTACAACCTTTCTCAGAGGCATACCTACCAGGGACATTCTAGAAGCTGCTACCTGGAGTTCTGTACATACTTTCACCAAGCATTACCATTTGCCAATTTTATCTAAATCCACTGCTGGCTTTGCCACTGCAGTATTGCAGGGCATTATAGCTGGTCCTAATGCTATCTAAATTCCTCCTCCCATCCTTAGCTTTGGGACTCTACCCAAATGTGATGACTGCAACAGTGAAACACAAAAAACCTAGTACAGTTGTGTACACTTACCATAAATGTAGATGTTCGAGGGTATTCACTGTTGCAGTCCTGGTTTCCCTTCCTCTAGCCCCCTGACTTCTTTTGGCTACAATGCTTAAAAGCTTTTTGGTGTATTTGCTTTTTTGTTGGAGGTATATAACCTTGTATAATTATAGATTTAATTGCTTCCCATTAGGGGGACACCTGATATTTGGGGCAATAAAAACTGATGTAATGATGTCAGCTGCATGTTTTATACCCCAGGCAACCTGACGTCATGGAAGAACGTCTGCTGCATGTTTTATACCCCAGGCAACCTGACGTCCTGGAAGAACGTCAGCTGCATGTTTTATACCCCTGATGTCACAGAAGAAGAGACTACAACCGACGTATGACCCAAGACTTTGGTAATCAGGCCGACTGAGGGCTACTGCAAGCAGATAACCCAAATGTGATGACTGCAGCACTGAATACACACTCTAACATCTACATTTATGGTAAGTGTACACAACTGTACTATTTCTCAATCCCTCAGAAAATTCTATGAGTTCTTACAGAAGGATTTTCCAGAACCTTTACTGATTCCTCAGTCCTTTTAGCCCTGGAGTGTGTACATGCCACTGGCTACAGTTTCCCTGATGGTCAGCTCTCTGACCAAACAAAGGCAGGTAGAATGTATACAGTTCTTTAATTCTTTAAATTTAGTTTCTTCCATTAAACAATAAGAAGCTACTTGTACAAAGTGTGTATATGACTCTGATACTCATTCAGGCTATGGCCGCTGGTGCTGTTTTGAGGAGGTTTTCCTGGCTGTGTTCACAGAATGCTCCAGATGTGAAAAATTAGATTTTAAATTCTCCTTTGAGAGGAATTTAGTTTTTGGCTCTTCTGTTGCAGAGATTTATCAAAAAGTGTGACGAAAGGGTAAGTTGATTCAGGGAGTCTTAAAGATTTTTCAGCCCTTCTTTTCCAAATTTTGCAAGGGATTTTCTAACCCTTCAGCCAGTCTTGGCAAAAATCAAAATAAACAGTCTCAACAAAATTCTTGTAAATAAATGTTTAAGAAGAAATGGCAGGAGGTTTCCAAAAAGAAGTCTGGGAACCCTTCCAAAACAAGGACAGTCAAGTCAGAGCGACTATGTAAGGACCATGCCCCTGCCTGGCAAATGTTCTTTGTGTTTCACTGTTGCAGTCATCACATTTGAGTTATCTTTGCCAGGGTAGCCCTCCGTCGGCCCGAATACCAGAGTCTTAGTATTTCTGCGGTGGTTGTTGTCGCTTCAGGACTGACGTCAGGTCGTCAGTATAAAGTAAGGCAGCCGACGCCATTACGTCAGTCTTTCTTGCCGAGGAGCCCAAAGCAGAAGCATTTCACACTAGGGCCGGCCGCTACCCGAGTTTCATTGTCCGAACTGAAGCTGAAGTTTGCTAAAGTTAAGTACCCTGTTGGGGATCCTTTTTTTTGCTCTAACCGATGGCCAGAAAAAGTTAACAATTGTCTTGCCTGTGGGAAGCAAATACCACACCGAGACTTTCGTTCTTACTGTGTCACTTGCTTAGGTCCAGACCACGATGTCCCTCGCTATCATTTTTGTGCTTTGTTCAACGCCGGAACTATACGTCGTCGGGCCCTTATTGTAGCTAGATATTTTTGCTCTCAGTCCTCGAATTCCGATATGGCTTCGGTAAGCCATCCAACATCAGATCTTCTGAAAAAACGTAAGGATAAAGACAGACCGCACAGGTCCAAACCTACCGACAATGCTTCTGTTAAGCTAGTCGTCAGTTCTCCGGACCTCAGTGAGGTGCTTTTGCAGCCCCTGATGCTTGCTTCTGTGGATTAGTAGGCCACTACCGAGACCCTTTCGGAGTCCGGTATGCCGTGAAACTCTTCATCGACTTAGGATCTTGCGCATGTCTCTACCTTGGATGGGTCTGGAGCCGCTGAGCAGGCACCGCTTCTGAGGAAGTACTTTGCACTACCGATTCTCGACAGACAGACTTTCGCATCTACCGTTCTTTTGAAAACTACCGCGTTTCAAAGGCCCAGGGTATGAACCACACCCAAGAAACCGACGACCCAATCTCTGGCACCTGCTTCTTTGCCCGAGTCTCAAATACTTAAAATTGCGGAAGACCTTATAATGCTGATCAGGAAAAGCCAAGCTACCCCTTCCAAAAGAAAGAGATTTGTCCCCAGTAGTTTTATCTGAACAGGAGTCCGATGACTCTGATGCATCTGAATATTAAGACATGCCACCCCTCTCTGCTTATGAGGATTCTGATGCAGAGGAATCCATTCCTTCAGCCTCTCCACCCAAGGACTTTTTCTTTGGGGAAACCCTACATACTTTAAGGAAGCATCTCCAATGGGAATGTCAGGACTACCCTCAGTCTAAAAAAACTCTGGGAATTCTTAGTTCTTTCACAGCACAGACCTTTGGCCATTCCTCCTGTCCTGGATGTTGTGGATGATGTTTTCATGGAATCTAGTTTGACTCCTGACACCCTCCCTCCTGCTCCCAGGAAACCTAACTGGTATTGTAGAGTCCCTGACTCACGCAAATTTCTTTTCAAAAATCCTAACTGCTGACCCTGAGGTTCTTTCTCAAGGGCCTAAAGGAATTAAAGCAACTTCTGCTAAGAATCCCATCCCCTCAGATAGGGATTCCCCAGCATTAGACAGATGGGGTAAAAAAGTATACACCGCTGCTACTCTTCATATTAGAGCACTGAATTGTCCATTCCATATGCTAAAATTTCAGCAATATACCATGGAACTCCTGAAATGAAAAATATCATCTTTTCCTACTTGTGTAGAAAATAGTGTTACAAGAGTTAATGTATTCTGCAAGTCAAGTAACTAAGCACACCTTACACTGTAGTTTTGATGCCCTAGAAGCATCTTGCAGGGCAGCAGTCAGTGGTTCTTTTCTTGGAAGGCATGCTTGGATTAAGGAACAGCCCTTGCCAGACCATGTCAAATCCAAATTATTGGATGCACCCTTGCACAAAGACAACTTATTTGGCACCAAGGCAGAGGAGGTCTTAAAAAAAGATGGAGGAAAAAGCTAAATCTGTGCAGACAGTTAAGGGTTTTCTGCACGTCCAGCCACCCAGGTTCCATAGGTCAGTTCAGCCCAGACCCTGGGGAAGCAGACCCCCCCCCCCAGACAACAGCCATAGGGAATGCAGAGATATAAGCAATGGAGTTCCTCCACCTCAAAACCAGGGAGTGCTAAGCCACCCCATCATAGTAAGAACTCACAATGACTCTCCACTTCCACCTTTTCCCACTGCCCACCTACACTTGCCCCTAGGAGGAAAACTCTCCCTCCACGCAAGCACCTGGGCCACCATTAACAACGACCGCTGGGTCCTCAACATAGTGTCCCAGGGATGCAGATTTTTTTCCCGAACTTCACCAACCCTTCCAGCAGCTACTACCTATGCTCTCCAAGAATGCTTGGTTAGCCACCCTAGACCTAAAAGAGGCCTACCTCCACATCCCAGTCAGGGAGTCATGCAAGGAATATCTACATTTCAGGGTAGGATCTCTGCACTTTCAGTTCTCTGTGCTTCCCTTTGGCTTATTTACTGCTCCCAGAGTTTTCAGAAAATCTGGCTTCCGCCATTGCTTTTTGCGGACAAAGAAATATTCAGATTTACCCATACTTAAATGACTGCCTAATTCAGGCAGACAGGAAAAGCTGCTCAAGCACCTGGCCTTTGTAAAGGCCTTGCTGACCTCCCTAGGGTACACTATCAACGAAAAGAAATCCAGACTAGTACCCACCCAAAAGATTATATTCCTGGGAGCAAGCCTGGACACAGCATCCCAGATGGCATTCCTTACACCAGAAAAGCAAACTTACCTGACAGCCTATTTCTCTCAACTAGCCACCAGACCCCAGTTATCCGCAAGGAAAATCCTGCAAGCTCTGGGGTTCATGGCATCTTGCATTCTACTCATTCCATATGCCAGACTGCATATGAGGAAACTTCAGTGGTACCTAAAAAGCCTTTGGTGTCGACACTTTCAAGACCTGGAAACTCTTATACCAGTGATACCTTGCCTAAGGAAAGATTTTCTATGGTGGGCAGCCGCATGCTACCACAACAAGGGACTACCCTTTTCACTACCCCACGCTGCCCAGACCCTCACCATAGACTCCTCAGACTACGCCTGGGGTGCACACCTGGATGGCAGGGGCATACAGGCCCAATGGAGCCCACATCAAATGCATCTGCACATCAACCAAAAAGAGATGTTTGTTGTTCAGCACGCATTGACAGCTTTCAGGCCCCTTCTCTCCCCAGGGGCCCTACTGATAAAAACTGACACCACCACTGTGATGTGGTATATCAACAAGCAGGGAGGGACTCGCTCCTACCCTCTATGCAGACTCGCCATGACCCTTTGGCATACAGCCTCAGCCATGCAACTACACCTGTTAGCACAATTACTGCCAGCCTCTCTAAACTGTCTGGCAGACAATTTAAGCAGAAATCTTCTGGACCCACACGAGTGGCAGCTAGACCAAAGAACCTTCACCCTAATAACTCAGAAATGGGGCACCCCAAAGTTCTACCTCTTTGCTTCCCACTCCAACCATCAGCTCAGCAGGTTTTGCACCAGGGAGCCTCACTGCAGAGCCTGGAAAGTGGATGCCTTATCCTTCCAGTGGGTCAACCTCTTGGTCTATGCTTTTCTCCCACTACCTCTCATTACCAGGGTACTGCTCAAAATAAGGGAGGAAAAACCGAGGGCAATTCTAATGCTCCAGAATGGCCTCGCCAGCACTGGTACCCACTGCTGCGCAGCCTGCCCCCTCTGCCGCCATGTTATAGGTTCATAGGTTCATACTAGGCTATCTGCCCTAGGGCATTTATAAGCCTAGCCAGAGTGTGTTTGGCTTTCGCCACCCATTTTAAATGAATTTTGCTATGCCCTTTTTTGAGGTTAGTATACTGTGCCTCTGTCTAACAGTGATACCCGGGGTAAACCTACTATCTCCCTTCCACTCATCAAGATTCCTCTTGAAGAGAGTCAATGAAGGACTCTGCCTAACCTGGACTGGGATTTTATTCCAGAGTGAAGGGAGCCTCTGGGTTATGATTCTGTCCCTCCAGCATGTCGTATTTATTTCAGTGCTGAGGTTCAAGTCTCTCGAGCGGGTAGCTCGATAGGATTTGGATTTTCTGAGGTGCAGCATGTCCATTAATTCCAGGTTGGACATGGCTTTATACGTCAGGCACAGATCGCCTCTGAGCAGGCGG
The DNA here is from genome assembly GCF_019279795.1 of Protopterus annectens. Lineage (NCBI taxonomy): Eukaryota > Metazoa > Chordata > Ceratodontiformes > Protopteridae > Protopterus > Protopterus annectens. The sequence continues at coordinate 842,380,337 of NC_056750.1, read as the reverse complement.
TATGCCACTGAATAGAGCTGGAGTTTCTTTAACCGGGCAGCACATGGCATCTGTTTGAGCCCTTTGATCCTCTTGGTGAGGTACTTTTGGGGTCTTTCCAGTTGCTGCAGGTGTCTGGTAAGGTACATCCCAAAAGGGGCATTGTACTCAATTATGGGCCTGATGAGGGCTGAGTAAAGAGGCACGATGACCTCCCCTGATCTAGATGTGAATCCCTTCATGATTAGGTGGGCTATATAAAATGTTTTCCTAACCACTTTGGCCATGTGGTTGTCAAATGAGAGATTGCTATAAACTTGGGTCCCTAGGTCCCTAATTACTACTTCCGTACTTAATGGATTACCACCTATGTGGTAATTTGTGGGCACTTTGTTTTTGCCAAAGGGGATGACTATACACTTTTTGGCGTTTAGCTTGAGGCCATGGCTCTGGCACCAGTTGTCTGTTTCTATGAGGCCCTTTTGTAGGATGCTTGTGTCGGCTGGAGAGTCGATTATGGCACCCAGATGTTCATCGTGCATACAGCTGCAGTCATAACAGATGGGTTCTCCTGCCGTCAGGCGAGTCCTCGGTCGGCCGAATTCCAAAGTCTAGGTCCGGCGTCGGTTGTCGTCGCTTTCTTTCCGTGCGGTGCCCGAAGCAGAAGCAGTTCGCAAGTGCCGGTCGGCCAGCTCCTGAAATTACGAATATTTGGAAACCGAAGTCTTCTTTAAAGCTAAGTACCCCGTTGGGGAAACTTTTCTTGCCTCAGACCGATGTCAGATAAAGTTAACAATTGTATTTCTTGTGGGAAGCAAATACCGCATAAGGATTTCCATTCCCTCTGTATACCTTGTTTAGGCCCAGACCACGACGTCTCGGGCTGTCGCTTTTGCGCTACTTTCAATAAACGCACTATTAAGCGTTGAGCGGAGTTCGCCTAGCACTTTTTTGGTAAAGCTTTTGATTATAAAATGTCGTCGGAGACTCAGACTACCGTTTTGTCCAAAAAACGCAAGGACAAAGACCGACACGTGAGGTCCGCGGTCTCCGACACCACGCCAAAACCGGCTACACGTGGTCCAATTCTCAGCGAGGCGCAGCCCCTGACTACCGACGACACTTCTCTGGCGGTGTCTTCTGTAACCGAGACCGCAGGTGCCTCGGCCCATACCCAGACTACAGCTACTGAAGCCACTGAGTGTTGAGCCTCCTAATGTGGACAGGTCCACTTCCACCCATGGTGTCTTTAGACCCTCATCTTCCTTTTCCATAAAGGCCTTTACTAAGTCCAAATCAGCCATGCATCCCAAGAGGCCTGTTGCACAGGGCCCATCTCCAGGCCCCATGCCTAAAAAGCAGATGCTAAAAATGGCTGAGGATTTAATTACTCTTATCAGGGGTTCCCAACCCCCTCCGGACAAGAGACCCAGAGTGGAGGAAGATTCTCCCTCTTCTGACCAGGGCTCCATTATTTCAGAACATTCTGATGAAGAGCAATACTCGTACTCCCCTTTTGAAGATTCTGATGCAGAGCAGTCCATTCCTTCTGTATCTCCCCCAGAGGATTTTTCTTTTGGGGAAACCTTGCATACCTTGAGGGAACACTTCCATTGGGAAGGCCAAGACTTTTCTGATTCCAAGAAAAGACTTAGGGAATTTCTTCTGCTACCTCAGCACAGACCTCTGGCGATTATCTCCTGTCTTGGACATACTTGATGATGTTTACTCGGAGGCTTACCTTAATCCGGATTCCCTGCCTCCTGCCCCAGTCAAGCCTGATAGGTACTACAGAGTTCCTAACTCTCATCAATTTCTTTACAAAAGCCATAATGCTGACCCTGAAACCATTTCTCAAGGCCCCAAGGGAATGAAGGCCTCTACTACTAAGAATCCACTACCTTCCGAAAGAGAGTCTAGATCCTTAGAAGGTGGGGGAAAAAGGTATATACCTCGGCCACCCTAGCCATGAGGGCCTTAAATTGTCAGTTCCATATGTTTAAATATCAGCAGTTTCTGTTATCACAATTAAGGAATAAAATGTCACAACCTGAACAACCAGATTTGAAGGAGTTGCAGGATATGATGCATAGTGCAGAACAAGTGGGTAAACACACCTTACAATGTGGCTATGATGCTCTAGAGGCCTTAAGTAGAGCTGCTGTTACAGGATCAGTCATTCGTAGACATGCCTGGCTTAGGGAACAAACCTTGCCCTGATCATGTTAAAGCTAAACTTCTAGATGCTCCTTTACAAAAGGATGTATTATTTGGTACTAATGCTGAGGAGATACTACAGAAAATGGAAGAAAAAGCTAAATCTATGCAAACTGTCAAAGCTTTCCTACAGGTTCAACCACCACGTTTTAGCAGAAATTAGCCTTCAAAAAACTGGTCCTTTCCAGCCACGGACAAGCCCCAAAGAGGTAGATAGAGGCGCACAAGGGGCAGAGGACAATCTCAAGGATCATATAGAGGCAGACAATGGCAAACTCCAGCACTAAGAGGTGGCGAAGACAGTACACAACAATACAGGAAACAAACCCAATGACTTTCCCCTTTTCATGCCAAGCAAGTCTCAGCTGGCAGCACCCTTGGGAGGAAAGCTGGCATTATTTACAAAAAATTGGCATATCACAACAGACAAATAGATCCTGGACATTATAAACAGAGGCTACAGATTTCATTTTCACACTCTTCCAAAAATGAGAGGCATGCCAAACCTGCCACACAATCAAAGGGCAGAGGCTCAAATACAAATTTCAAAGCTCATGGACATGAAAGCTATTCAAGAGGTACCTACTCACGAACAAGGTCAAGGTTTTTATTCCAGACTATTTCTGGTACCAAGGAAAGGAACCGACTGGAGACCCATTTTGGACTTATCCATCCTAAACACATTTCTGCTCGTACCAAAATTCAAGATGCTCACCTTACAGCAGCTTCTTCCCATGCTGGGCAAGGAGTCTTGGCTGGTAACATTGGACCACAAGGAGGCATACCTGCATGTCCCAATCAGACAAAGCTGCAGAAGATACCTCAGATTTCTTGCAGGTTCAGTCCACTATCAATTCTCTGCATTGCCCTTTGGCTTATCTACTGCACCTAGAGTATTCACGAAATGCCTGGTATCAGTAATTGCCTACTGCAGACTTCAAGGGATACAAATTTACCCTTATTTGGACGATTGCCTGATCCAAGCGGACAGCAAACACATACTTCTGGAACATCTGGCTTATGTAACACGGTTATTGAATTCTGTGGGATACACAGTCAACAAAGAGAAATCCAGGCTAACACCATCTCAGAAAATAACTTTCCTGGGTGCCAACTTGGACACAAACACCCAGATGGCCTATCTTACGCCAGAATAACAGGGGCAATTAACTCAGTACTTCAAAATACTAGCAAATTGTACCAGGCTAACTGCAAGGAAAATCCTGCAGGCTCTGGGCTTCATGGCATCTTGCATTCTTCTAATCCCATGTGCAAAGTTGCATATGAGGAAACTTCAGTGGTACCTAAAAAAACCTTTGGTCTCAACACAGCCACAGTTTGGAAACAATAATACCAATAATTCCATGTTTGCAAAAGGAATTTCTATGGTGGGCCCAAGCATGCCAAACAAACACAGGTCTACCATTCTGCAAGCCTCAAGCAAATCAAGTCATCACAACAGACGCCTCAGACTACGCCTGGGGGGCACACATGACAGACTGGTGCATTCAGGGCAAATGGTCCCAAAAGGAAAAGCACCTTCACATCAATCAAAAGGAAATGCAAGCAGTGATAAATGCAATTACAGCTTTCAAGGACCTCCTGCATCCAGGGCAATTATTGATGAGAACAGACAACACCACAGTAATGTGGTACATAAACAAACGAGGAACACATTCATACCCTCTGTGCAGGCTAGCCATGTCACTTTGGAACTTGGCTCTGGAATGGCAAATCGAACTTCAAGCACAGTACCTGCCAGGATTGGAAAACACGCTGGCAGACAATCTAAGCAGAAATATGACAGACCCACACGAATGGAAGTTGCATCCTCAAGTCTTTACAAAGATAATCCAAGCATGGGGAAGGCCAGACATAGATCTCTTTGCCACCCACAGGAATCAATTGACAAAGTTCTGCTCAAGGACCTTCCATCCAAAGGCCTGGAGAGTGGACGCCCTTTCTTTCATTTGGGCAGCACGGACAGTTTACGCCTTCCGACCTTTGCCTCTTCTGCCCAAGGTGCTCTTGAAAGCAAGAGCAGACAGACCGAAGATTATACTGATTGCTCCAGACTGGCCAAGACAACACTGGTACCCACTCCTGAGGAACCTAACACATACTTCTCCCTGGACCCTACCTCTAATGCCTCTTCTACTTACTCGGCACAGCTACAAAACTCTTCACAGTCAGCTGAAAACACTCAATCTGGCTGCATGGAAAATTCCTTAACACCACAACAGACCCTACTCCCCAAAGAGGTGCAGGATGTCATTTTGGAAGCCAGAAGGCCATCTACTAGAAAGGCTTACTCCGCAAAATGGAAACGGTTTTGTGCTCGGAAAGAGAAAAAAGGCCAGGATCCTAGAAAACTGAATTTGCCTCCAATATTACAGTATCTAGCTGAACTGTTGAACAGTGGACTTTCATTTTCCTCCATCAAAATTCATGCCTCAGCCATTTCTGCAGAATACAACACTGATCCACCCTTATTCTCTCACCCACTCTTAAGACAGTTCCTCAGAGGGGCTAAGAATATAAGACCTCCAAGGAAACAACCAATACCAGCCTGGGATCTTAATTACATTCTAGAAAAATTAACATTGCCTCCCTTTGAACCAGCTGCCTCAACAGATTTGCAATACTTGTCCTGGAAAACCGCTTTCCTTCTGGCCATTACCTTAGCTCGTAGGGTTTCGGAACTACAAGCCCTCATGGCTGTGCAGCCCTTTCTCATCTTCCATCAGGACAGGGTTTCCCTACGAACCAACCCGTCATTTATGCCTAAGGTAGTATCCAGGGTAGCTTTAAATCAGGTCATACACTTAGCTACCTTTTACCCCAATCCTCAAAACAAAGGGGAAAGGCTGCTACATTCCTTAGACATCCATAGGCAGCTACGTTACTTTTTGGACAGAACAAAAGCCTTTCAGAAAATCAGAACAACTTTGTGTCCTATGCTGTAGGAGCTCAAGGGAAGCCAATTTCCAAGCAGACAATTTCGAAATGGATAGGCCACTGCATATGATTTTGTTACTTCTTTCATGATAAATCTGTACCTGCAGGCATCAGATCCCACTCCACAAGGGCCACAGCTACCTCTGCAGCCTTCCTCAGAGGAGTCCCTACCAAAGATATTTTGGAGGCAGCCACTTGGAGTTCTGTGCATACCTTCACTAAACACTACCACCTACCTTTATACTCCAAGACTAGAGCAGGCTTTGCTACTGCTGTGTTGCAGTGCATTCTGGCTCCTCCCATTTCCACCTAGTGCCTACCACCCTGTGCGTAGCTTTGGGATTCTACCCATCTGTTATGACTGCAGCTGTATGCACGATGAACATAGTACAGTTTTGTACCTACCATAAATGTAGATGTTCGAGTGCTAATACAGCTGCAGTCCAGGTTTCCCTCCCTCCTTCCCCTCTGGGTACAGACCTAGTGGCTAACTCCTCATCTTACTACTTGATTGGGTTATCCTTCTATGGTGTATTTGCTTGCAACTCATGATTTTTGGTTATATTGTAATGCATGATTATATATTATATATTTTATATATATACATATATATATATATATATATATATATATATATATATATATATATATATATATATGTAGCCTTCCTTCTGGGGGCACCTGACATCTGGGGCAAGAAAGACTGAAGAAAATGGCGTCGGCTGTGTCTTGTATACCCCTGTCGCACTGACGTCAGGAAAGAAAGCGACGACAACCAACGCCGGACCTAGACTTAGGAATTCGGCCGACCGAGGACCCGCCTGACGGCAGGAGAACCCATCTGTTATGACTGCAGCTGTATTAGCACTCGAACATCTACATTTATGGTAAGTACAAAACTGTACTTTTGCAGTCATCTGCGAACTTGGTCAGCCACAGTCTTTCCGTGTTAGCCTGTACCTCCGAGAAATATATACCGAACAAGAGAGGTCCCAGGATTGAGCCTTGTGGGACGCCACTTGTAACTGGTTTGGAGTCTGACATGGCCCCAACAATTCTAACCATGTGGGTTCTGTCCGTGAGCCGGTTTGCAACCCATCTAGTGACATAGGGGTTTATATTTAAGCTGGTGAGCTTATCTATAATGCCCGAGGTGGGGTATTGTATCGAAGGCTTTTGCAAGGTCCAGGTAGGCTGTGTGGACCACCTTCCCCTCGTCAATGGCCTTGGTGACTGTTTCAAAGAAATCAACCAGGTTTAAGCGGCAGGATCTGCCCTTAACAAAGCCAAACTGGGTAGGATCCATTGTCTGTAGGTCCCCAATATCTTTATTTATGAGGTCCATTATGATCCTTTCCATAGCTTTGCAGACCAAGCTAGTCAGGCTTATGGGGCGATAGTTTCCAGGATCCGTTGAGGTACCACCTTTGTGGAGAGGGACCACTGTTGCTGTACGCTACTCTTTGGGTACATATCCTGTAGTAAGGCTGAGATTGAACAGTAGTTTTATGTTTGGGTTTAGTTCTTCTTTGAGTTCATGTAGGACGCAGCCCGGGACACCGCCTGGTCCCATTGATGCGGTGTTGTTTGCTTTGGAGAAGGGCGGCTCTTACCTGAACATCTGAGATGTCAGGGGGGCAGCACTCAGCTGGGATAGATATTTGCCCTTTTGGTGGGGAAGGGGGGGAGAAGTTTGCGTTGAACCGGTCAGCTAGGATGTTGGCAATGCCTGTGGGTTCGGTGTATTTTTTGTCATTTTGGACTAATTCTGAGCATATCTGGGAATTCCCACCTAGGTTCCTAACATAACTAAAGAAAGCCTTGTGATTATCCTTGGTGTTCTGTGAAATTTTTCTCTCTAAGCTGGCCTTAGACGATTTTATGAGTGCCCGTAGTTTTTTGCTAACACTGATCAGAGATGCCTTCCCTTTTTGGGATTTTGCTCTATCATGTAGTAGCTTCCTCCTTCTATTGTATAGTTTGTTTATGGCTTTGGTCCACCAGACAGGACGTCTGCCTTTGGAGGATTGGGTCTTGGTTTTATTTGGGATCGCATGAACTACGGTTTTATTTCTATGCATCTCTTACAAAGAACTACGGTTTTATTTCCTATGCATCTCTTACAAAGAACTACGGTTTTATTTCATTTTAATTTAATTAAGATTCCAAATCACATTACTTTAAGTAGGAATCAATTCTTTAGATATAAGAAAAACTGATTTACTTCCTTTTTCTTATATAAGCTTAGTAATTATTTTGCTTACTTAGATATCAAATAACTAAATCTAACTTTAGGTTACTTCATAAAGTTGGATTTTCCATTGTACATATTCCGTGGACCTCATTTATTAAATTTATTTATAAGGCTTACAAAGTTCATAGTTGGTTGGATAAGTCAGTGACAGAAGATGGTAAAGTTCTTGGTTTGACTTAAATACATGCTTTTTTAGAAGGTAAAATACAGGATCGCCATTTTAATTCAAAGGGCGGACCACTCTTTTAATAATTGACTCTCATTAAGTAATTGAGTTTTGTTAACTTGTATAATGGTGCTGAATGTAGTATATAAGCTGGGGGCTGCTACTTGTATTTCATCTGAAGAAGTCATCCTATATGGTATGACGAAAAGCGCTTTATGTTACTTGGGGATTTTAATACAATAAACTAAGGAACCTGCTTTTATACATTAACGGATCTGGTTTTCTTTGGTCGGAGCTCTTCCTTTTCTGGTTCGTTGGTTTTTACAGTTTTTACTTGGTTTTGGGTTTTGTGGTTGGAGCTTCATGGCTACGGAAAATCTGAACAAGTCCGACAATTCTACCAACAGTAGCCTGTTGCTAACGGAACATTTACAGGAACCAAATAATGACGGGAACTTAACCGCTTTAATCCTGGCACTAACTCAACGTGTGGACAACTTAACAGCTAGATTTGAATCTAGCAATTTGGGTATTGCAGCTTTTCCAGCGACTGGCAACGACTCTGAGGACTATATCACACCAGCACAACGCCGGCATGGTACACCTGCTGACAACGGAGAAGGAGACAATTCGCAAATGGGAACTACTCTTGGTAACAATGCTGACTCGAATCAGAGTAGAAAAGGACATACAAGAGTACCCTATGGTGAAGAAGGTAGCGTGCGTGAGCTTATTGGAACTCCCGGGTTCGACAAATGGCTCAATGATACCAGCGCCATGACTTTTCATAAAACAAACGTTACGGGACTTTCGGCCGGCAACGCTAACACCATGCAGGTCAGTGAAATGAGTTTAACTAATAAACTTAAACTCTTGGACATTGAAATGGTAAAAATTAAAAAGTTACAACTAGAGGTCAATTACCTCAATGAATGCATTAAAGAAAAACTGGTTCCTAAGGGTTTGCGCTACCATGTATTTCCTACGGGATTGGTAGCCAATTCCCTTTTCCATAGAGAACTTCTAGCTTTTTTTGACGCGCAGGGTATTGGCTTACTTAAAATCATGGTTAAGCATTACACTCTGCAGATCACTGACTTATCTAGCTTTTTTTGACGCGCAGGGTATTGGCTTACTTAAAATCATGGTTAAGCATTACACTCTGCAGATCACTGACTTATCAAATGAAGTTAAAGAACTGAACGGGGAAATTCTTTCCAATACTGAGTTTCCCCGTTACAAGTACGATTACGACAGATCTTTTTCAACTATTGACCAGCTTATGATAAGGTTAAAAGCTAACAAAAATAAGAAAATGGCAAGGGATCGACTTGCATATGAGAATGACACAGCTTACCCAAAACCACCTTTGTCCCAAACGAACTCTAGGGTGACTAACATAATAAGTGAAGGGGATGAAGTTATAGAAACTGATGACTTGAATTCCAACAACAGGGACTCTGGTTCTAACCTCATGGAAGTAAACAATGCAGAAGCTGAAGGTAATACTTGGTCTAATCGACTCAGGAGAAATAAAGAGAAGGATGGTCATAATTCTAATTATTATGACCAAGAGGACAACTTCAGTTACGCATATCAAGGAGCCATTCCTAAAAAGACCTATTACAATCAAAAGGCTCAAAAAAACAACCAGCGCCCCTTGAACAAACCGAGGAGATAACCCACGAGATTGAACTTCCTACGATTGTTACTAACAGAACAGGGGACTTTAAAATATATAATTATTCTAGCCTTAACATAGACCCCTGCTTTGTAGAACTTTTGGCCAAAGGCTATACATTCATCCCCAACCAACACATGGACTTAGTAGAGAGCATCAAAGATCTGAAACTATTTGTAAGAAAACTCAACTTACACTTGCTCTTGGGTAAATCTGAGTATACTACTTCCACTTATTACATTCCAAGTGACTATAACCCTCCCTTGGATCCAACCCTCAAGTTATTCGAGGACATTATGGAATTAGACTTGAGGTCTTTGGCTAATAAGGAAAATAAAGTATTTAACAATGACAAAAACTACAGGAAATCTAACACTACTGTTGAAGAAAAAGACTTCCTTAATTTGTTTAGAACTCTTAATGTGAGGGCAATTAAACCAGATAAGGGAGGGGGACTTGCCCTCTTCGATTATTATGATTATATTCAGAGAGTTTCAACTATGTTTGACAATGGCACTTACTTAAAAGTGAGTGTAAATGAAATGAACCGGGCACATAGACTGGTAAAGAGCTATTTTAGCGACTTATTTATTGAGGGTTATATAGACATAGATATGTACAACTATATCAAATGTGAATGGCCTAGAATTCCTGTATTTTTTGCAACACCAAAAATACATACAAATTTACACAATCCTCCATTTAGGCCATTAATTGACGGAAGAAACTCTATAACCTATGCAAGCGCTAAATTAGTCGACAATATTTTGAAAAAATATTTAGTGAATGAAACTCAAATCAGTAAAGACTCTTGGGCCTTTTTGACAAAAATTGACAGTATAGAATTCAATGAGGATTTTAATTTTCTCACAGTGGATGTAGTTGATTTATATACTGCAATACCACATGACATCGGTCTCGAATGGGTGAACTTATACTTGGTCAAAAAGGGTGCCCCAAGCAACGAGGTTTATCTAGTTACATCCTTACTAGATATAATCTTGACTAACAACTTTTTTCTTTTTGACAATGGCTACTACTTGCAGAAATGTGGAGTAGCCATGGGGTCCCCAGTTGGAGCCAGTTTTGCAAACACAGTTATGGCCTACTGGGAGAGTGAATATATCTTGAACTCATATCAGTTTGTAGACAACATCAAATATTATACCAGATTCCTGGATGACATTTTTATTTGTCTCCATGGTAATAAGAACACAGGAACTGAACTAGTTGATTATATGAACAACACGACAAGTTTCCTCAAATTTACTTTTGACTTTCAGGAAACAACAATTAACTATCTTGATATTGAGTTAACAAAAGATAGAGCAAATAGACAATTTCTTGCAAAGATATATAGGAAGGCTACTTATAGTAACTCCTTCCTACACTTTACGAGTCTACATCCCTATAGTCAAAAGAAAGCTATTGTTAAAGGGCAAGCCATCAGAGTAGCTCGGATGGTAACAAGGGATGATGACTTCATTTCTGAATGTGGACTTATCGAAAATATGTTTCACCACAGGGGGTACCCTAGAGCATTCCTTAAAGTTATTTTCGATGAAGTTAAAATGAAAAGAGATAATGGGACAATAGTCCCCTTACTAAAGGAAAAGAATTTACATATCAACCAAGGGGATAAAATTGTCAACCAAGATCAAATGAATGAGGCAATCAATATTAACGGCGGGACTCTCGACCATCACGAGCTAGACCTTAGGGTAGCTAAGTCTACTACTAATATCCCGATGGGGCCCTTTAGATTTATTACAACATTTAACCTGGAAAGCAATATGATAAGAAACATATTGGATAAAAACTGGGCCATATTCTCATATGACAAAAGGTGTTCCCCACTTCTTAGTTTTCCCCCCAAAATTACATACAGGAGGGGTAAAAATTTAAAAGTGCTTTTAGAGAAGCGGGCACACAATATTAAAGATAAAGGGACCGCTTGTTGCGGTTGTTGTAATTACTGTAAATATATTATGAAGGGGAATAAGCAGGTGATTAACAACAAGACCTATACCCTCAATTCCAAATTGGACTGCAACTCCAAAATGGTGGTTTATGGAGCTTTATGCTCCAAATGTACATGTTTCTATATAGGAAAGACGGAAAGGAGACTGCGAGATAGGATATATGAGCACGTCAACGCTATCTCCAACATGAAACTGGACAATGCCTTGAGCAAACACATTTCCGCCTTTCCTGACCACAGCTTTAAATTTGTGGGCCTCGACCAAATTAAACCTGACAGTAGAAGAGGCCCATATAATTTACTGCTTGAAGAACACAAATTATCTTGGCAACTTAGAACGAATGCTTTCATGGAACCTGGATTAAATGATCATTGTAATATTTCATGCCTCTTAAAACTCAAGAGCCTTAACAGATAATACCTCACTCTTAGTTCATCAATACTAGGTTTGTTATAAGGCTACCTTATTTTGGGGACTGGGATTACTACAAGACTGTTTCTTCAGCCTAAATAACCTAAGAGATACTATGGGATCTATGCATCTCTTACAAAGAACTACGGTTTTATTTCATTTTAATTTAATTAAGATTCCAAATCACATTACTTTAAAAGTAGGAATCAATTCTTCAGATATAAGAAAAACTGATTTACTTCCTTTTTCTTATATAAGCTTAGTAATTATTTTGCTTACTTAGATATCAAATAACTAAATCTAACTTTAGGTTACTTCATAAAGTTGGATTTTCCATTGTACATATTCCGTGGACCTCATTTATTAAATTTATTTATAAGGCTTACAAAGTTCATAGTTGGTTGGATAAGTCAGTGACAGAAGATGGTAAAGTTCTTGGTTTGACTTAAATACATGCTTTTTTAGAAGGTAAAATACAGGATCGCCCTTTTAATTCAAAGGGCGGACCACTCTTTTAATAAGTGACTCTCATTAAGTAATTGAGTTTTGTTAACTTGTATAATGGTGCTGAATGTAGTATATAAGCTGGGGGCTGCTACTTGTATTTCATCTGAAGAAGTCATCCTATATGGTATGACGAAAAGCGCTTTATGTTACTTGGGGATTTTAATACAATAAACTAAGGAACCTGCTTTTATACATTAACGGATCTGGTTTTCTTTGGTCGGAGCTCTTCCTTTTCTGGTTCGTTGGTTTTTACAGTTTTTACTTTGTTATGGCTGGGGTCCACCAGACAGGACGCCTAACTTTGGAGGATTGGGTCTTGGTTTGATTTGGGATTGCATGATCCATGCATTCCTGAAGGTGTTCATAGAATGCGTTTATAAAGGATTCTGCGGTCTGAGCCATATTTTCCACAGGCCCGGGGGCTTGGGATTCCACCTCGGTTTTGAGGAGTGTGAAATTTGCTTTAGAGAAGTTTATCACTGTGGTTTTCTGGGCAGGGGCTGGGGTCGGGATGTGAATATCTAGTGAGATTAGTTTATGGTCTGATCTTACCAGTGAGGGACACACTTCTGGTCTGGAGCATAGAGTCCCCATATTGGTGACAATCAGGTCCAGTATGTTTTCCCCTCTTGTGGGTGTGGGAACAAGTTGTTCCATAGCATTTGAGTTTATAAATTCTAGGAACCTTCGGGCTAGGGAGTTGGAGCTAGAATAATGCTCCCAGTCTATGTTAGGGTAGTTGAAGTTGCCTAATATAATGGTGTTTGGAGAGACCTTCATATTTTCCAGTGTTCTCAGGAAGGCCGAGGGGAGTTCCTGGGTTTGGGAGGGTGGTCTGTAGCAGGCTATAAACTGGAAGGCAGTCTTACCCACTGTTACACCATGGATAGTCTCTGATGCTTCGTGCTGTGCCACCAACCTGGAGGTGTGGGTATCTTTGACGAATATTGATACTCCCCCTCCTTTTGTGGTTCGGTCCATGTTCTGGGGCCGAAAAACATGGTATTAGGTATAACCTGGTAGTGCTGGGGTGCTCTCGGGAGCCTTGAACCAGGTTTCTGTTACTGCACAGATATCTATGTTCTCCATGCTAAGGAGAGTTTCGAGTGCGTGCATCTTGAGGTTCAGACTTCTGGCGTTGAGTAGCATTACTCTTAGTTTCTTATCCCTTGTGATACCTATGGAGGTGGGTTTGTCTTTTGAGCCTTGCCTAAAAAAGGCACTATGGGGGTGGCAAGAGTCTTTGCCAATATCCGAAAGCCCAGGGGTGACCGGTGCAAGCCGTCCCTAGCGAAGCATCGTGGCTTGTCGAGCATGTCATCCCAGGCAGACAGGCATTGGATCCCCTTTGAATGACACCAGTACGTAAGCCAATTGTTGAAATTGATCATCTTGTCTTCATATTGTGGCATCATTCTTGGTGGGGGTAAGATGCTACTCAAGGTCAGGGTCATACTGGCCTGGCTACATGCTCAGAGAGCTCCTTTATGTCTCTTTTCATATAGTCCAGGGAGGTACGTCTCAGGTCTTTCACACCAGCATGGACAATGACTGAGTCATATTTGTACTTGCCTTGGAGTGACCTGAGTGCTTGTGTTATGTGGCGGATCCTAGTGCCCGACCGGCAGCTCACCGTGACCTTCTCCTTGTTCAGCCTGGTGAGCGGGACGTCAGTGTGCCTGACTATAGTCACCTATTACAAGTGTATCAGGTGTGTTTTTTTTAGCCTTAAGGGCTGTGACTGTTCTGCACACTGGCTTTGTGAGCTGTGTGTTGCACGTGTTTTGTTTTGGGGTAGCGGTTGCTTGGGTGTCTGCTTTGGAGGTCTCTGCTGCTTAGGCAGATTTTTTTTTAGAGCCTCCGAGTATGTTTTTGTGTGTTTATGTGTTTGGTTTGCTGTCGTGGTAGGTCTGTGTGAGACTGGAATTGTAGTGAGTGTGGTTTCCTTCTCCTCCTGACTGGTTACGCCAGTACTGAGTTGAGAGCTTAGCTTCCAGTTTGGCTATATGGTTGCATCTCTCACGTGTTGGAATTTGTTGGGAGGAGGAGAGGGTTGTCTGTGTACATGAGGCAGTTGTAATATTGCCTCAAGATTCCCACATTCACCAGCTGGACTGGAGAGGAGATTGACAACTGACCTTTGGACATGCTAGAATAGTATTGGGAATTCCTTTTATAATTGAAAAAAAGGGCCAATGGGGAACAAAGTACTCAAGGGGAGTTTGTGAGGGTGTAGTGCTTTTAATTTTTTAGTGCTGACTTCTAAAATTGCTTTAGTAAGCAAGTGCCAGGTTTTAGACTGGGAATAGGGTGTTTATTATGAGAACTAGATCAGTTCTAAGGGAAAAAGTGAAGAGCAGACTTTGTGGAGCCGAGAATGGTTTACACCCAATTAAGCGGCGCTGCCCTCACGCAAAGCTGCGCTAAAGCGGGTTTTATACAGGGGGACTTGAAAGAGCTAGAAATTGGCCCAAAACGGCCAATAGACTACCAGATTCTTGTGCTGGGAACACACCTCCAGGGATAGATAGGCTGCTCCAAGCTCCCCACTGCCACTGGTGAACAAAGAAGCCTCCCTTTATCCAAGAAAGGAAATGGGCAACACAGTAACTTTCCAAAAGTCCAGAATACAGCAAAGCCTTTATTTGGACTACTCTAGGTCAGGAAAGACAGGAAACGAGGACAATTTTTTTTTCTTTTTTGCAGCAAACAGCAGTAAAATGCAGTAAATATGTAACACTGGCTAGCGCACGTGAGTGTGTAGCCTCAACAGGTAAATGCAACATACAGGACAAACTTTAAAAGTGCAGGTGCAAAAACAACTTTAAACGGTTTAAAACAGTTCAAGAAGCAGAAATACTTGCAGTTTAGCTAGATCGGACAGTCGCCCAGGTAGTAGCAGAAAAAAAACACTTTTATCAGGTTAGCAGTCGCTCTTTTAGCCTCTCTGCTGCTAGCACCACTCTGCAGGACCACAAGGAGCTTGGCTGAGTAGTAACAAGCGCACAAACCGCGCCAAAGCGGGTTTTATACAGGGGGACTTGAAAGAGCTAGACATTGGCCCAAAACTGCAAGTAGACTACCAGATTCTTGTGCTGGGAAAACTCCTCCAGCGATAGATAGGCTGCTCTAAGCTCCCCACTGCGACTGGTGAACAAAGAAGCCTCCCTTTATCCAAGAAAGGAAATGGGCAACACAGGAACTTTCCAAAAGTCCAGAATACAGCAAAGCTTATATTTGGACTACATTAGGTCAGGAAAGATGGGAAACAAGGATAATTTTTTTTTTTTTTTTTTTTGCAACAAACAGCAGAAAAATGCAATAAATATGTAACACAGGCTAGCGCACTTGAGTGTGTATCTCCCTCAGATCCCAACCCTCCTAACCCAGAGGGAAGGAGAAGTCATGCATGCCCAATTGCAGACCCTCAATTTGGCAGCCTGGCTTATTCCCTGACCACTGAACAAGCTGCCAATCTCAGTAAACAGGTTCTAGATGTTATACATGAGGCCAGACACCCTAGCACTAGAAAGTCTTATGCTGACAAATGGAAAAGGTTCTGCACCTGGATCCAGGCTAAGGGAGCTGGTACGGCACAGCCCTCCCTACCTCTCATCCTAGATTACCTAACTGACCTGCTACACAGTGGTCTCTCCTTTTCCTCTAAAATTCATGCCTCTGTATCTCTGCTCATTTCAACACTGAGCAACCACTTTTCTCACACCCTCTCATTAAACAGTTCCTAAGAGGGGCTAGCAACTTGAGGCCACCCAGAAGAGCACCTACCCCAGCTTGGGACCTAAACTTTGTGTTGGAAAAGCTTACCATGCCCCACTTTGAACCAGCAGCTTCAGCAGAGTTAGAGTTTATCTCCTGGAAGACAGCCTTGCTTCTGGCCATCACTTCAGCCAGAAGAGTATCCTAGCTACAAGCACTCATGGGTGTTGGAGCCCTTCATCATCTTCCATGCTGACAGGGTGTCCCTCAGGACTAACCTATCCTTCATGCCAACAGTGGTGTCCAGTGTGGCTCTCAACCAATCCATTCATTTGCCCACCTTTTTCTCTAACCCACAAAATAAGGGAGAAAGGATACTACACTCTAGATTTGCACAGACAGCTCAGATTCTATCTAGACAGGACTAAATTATTCAGAAAGGCTGATCAATTGTTAGTCAACTTTGCTGCAGGAGCAGAGGGCAAAGCCATATCCAAACAAACCATTTCCAAATGGATAGCACACTGCATCAGTTTCTGCTACAAGCAACACTGGAAACCTCTCCCTAAGAGGGTCAGGACTCACTCTGCCAGAGCAGCCTCCCCCTCTGCAGCTTTCCTCAGAGGAGTCCCCACCAGGGACATCCTGGTGGCTGCAACATGGACATCTGTTCACACCTTCACCAAGCATTACCACCTGCCTTTCTTCTCCAAATCTAGGGCAGGCTTTGCCACTGCAGTCTTGCAGGGCATCCTAGCCAGCCCCTAGTCTTCTTGACTGCCTCCACCCTTTTCCTCAGCTTTGGGAATCGATCCAAATGTGATGACTGCAACAATGAAATACTAAGAACATAGTGCAGATGTGTACGCTTGACATAAATGTAGATGTTCAAGTGTATTCACTGTTGCAGTCTTGGTTTCTCTCCCTCCATCCCCCTTTTCTCTCTCCTTACAATGAACTTTCTGGTATTTTCTTTCTACTGGTGGGGTTCTTCCACCAGATCCTGGATCCCGCTTGGGGGCTCTTGACAGGGCAAGAAAAACTGACGTAATGGCACTGGCTGCCTTACTTTATACTACTGACAACCTGATGTCAGTCCTGTAGTGACAGCAACTGATGTAGAAATACTTAGCCTCTGGTATTCGGGCCGTCTGAGGGCTACCCTGGCAGGGATAACACAAATGTGATGACTGCAACAGTGAATACACTCTTAACATCTACATTTATGGTAAGTGTACACAACTGTACTTTTCCTTTCCCTCCCAGAAAGTCTGAATCTTCACTTTCATCTCTGGTATCAGACAGATGGGGTCTGAAAGTCATTCTCCAAGGTTACAGACTGCAGTGGGAGGTTGCCCAGCCTTTGTAGATGGCAATTTCGCACACACCAGTGCAGACTTTCCCTCTGTCCTTCATCTCCTTCTGTCCCAGGTGCTGATAGAACCAGTTCCTATTTCCCAGTTTGGAAGAAGTTTTTAGTCAAGGATGCTTTTTAACTCCAAAGAAAGATGATGTTTGGAGACCAGTTGTAGATTTTTGTTTCCTAAACATGTAGTGCTCTAGTTCACAATGCTGTCACTTTGCAACCAATTACCTTTCCTTCCTCATTCAAGTTTCCTAGTAACAGTCGTGCTTATCACACCCCTATTCAACCAGATTTCAGAAGTTTCTTAACTTTGTGTGTGTCTGGATCACATAATCAGTTCTGTGCCTTACCCTTTGGACTATCCAGTGCACCTAGAGTGTTCTAGAGTGCTCATGAAGTGTCTAGCTCCAGTTATAGCTCATTGCAGGCTACGGGATATCTACTTTTTTCTATTGTGGACAACGTTCTTATCCTTGTAGGGTCTCTCTGAAAATGTCAGGAATCTCTGTCTTGGGTGAGAGCTCTCTTGCACAAGGTGGGATTTCAAGAGAACATTTAAACTCTTCTGGTGGCTGAAGGGAAGGGAATCAGCCTGTTTGGGAGGGAAGAATGAGCTAATGCTCTGAAGAGGGTGGCAGAAGTACAAACAAATCATTTGAGGCAGATGCAGTGATACAATTTTTTCATTTTGAAATAAAGTACTGAGAGATTTTTGTGTTTACCAATACTTTGCAAGAGAACTTGGAACCATGATGGGCATTTCTTCATTTTGAAATGGACATCAGCCCCATAAGTTTGAACAAATTGTCCATTTAATGCGTGACTTCTGTTTAGTTCTTTTGCAGAAAGATGACTCTCGGATTGTACACTTATGCCAGTAGCTCAGCAAGTTAATATGGCAGAATGCTGGTTGGTGTCTTATTCGAGTCTGTCTTCCAGTCAACCAAAATGCAGATGCAGGGTGTCAGGCTGGAGTGGTTGTTGATTGTCCCTTATTTTCAGAAATTTACAAAAATGATGCGTGACATCTGTGGCTGTTGGCAGTTATAAAACTAAGTTTGGAGTGTCAACACTAAGGGTATTGTGGTGATGTATGTGTTAAACCAGGTTTACTGTCTTTTCGCATGTGCTAAGTGGGAAAGTTGTTTGTTTGGGTAGAACACTGATAAACAATGACCAATTACAGGCTCAGCTTTGGATTATATCATAATGTACCAGAACAATCTGATAAGCAATGTATACATTAGAAGATCTAACAAACCAAGTATAATTTCAGTTATGTAATTGGAATGGAAAAGGTAGAATACAGTTGAAGTAGTCGTAATAGAAGTGATGGAGATATGGCTAGTGGTAGATAGGTTATGAAAGTTAATAGCGACCAGTAAGCTGAAAGAGGGGACTAGATTATGTGTAATGGGTTTAGGCAGTAATTGTGTGGTAAGGTGAATCGCATCTTGGGATGAGTGAGTTTGTGGGGTTTATCAGCTAGATGGGAGGTAAAGGTATTACACTGTGTATATGACGTATCCTGTAGATGGACAGTTGCATTCCAACTGCTTTTGTAAGTAGTATTTGAACTGTGGCCAGAACAGCTGAATGGAGGACAGCAACTGTCATCCCTGTACACAAAAAGCTGGAGCGTCCACTGACCCAGGCAGTTATAGGCCCATCAGCCTAACTAGCATGATCTGCAAGGCCATGGAATGCATTATCATGGACCTTCTAAACAAGGAGATTGGCAACCTCCAAATGCTTGACCCTACACAGTTTGGTTTTGTCAAAGGGAGAGCATACCTGTTAAACTTGGTCGACTTCTTCAAAACAGTCACCAAAGCCATGGACAAGAGGAAGACAGTGCACATTGCCTACCTTGACCTAGCCAAAGCCTTCAACAGTATTCCCCACTCGGGCATAATAGATAAACTCTCCCAGCTAGGCATCAGCCCTTATGTTGCCATGTTACCAGATGGGTTGCGAACTGGCTCACTGATGGAACCCACTCAGTCAAAATAGGGGAAGCCACCTCTAGTTGTAGACCCGTAACGAGCTGTGTACCCCAAGGATTGGTCTTGGGGCCTCTACTGTTTGGGATATACTTTTCTGAGGTGCAAGCCAAAACCAGTGGTCTTTGGCTGACCAAGTTTGTCTAGTGATGTGAACATCCTCCAAGAGGGCCTTACCCAAACTAATGACTGGTGCCAGAAGCATGGCCTCAAACTGAATGCCAAGAAATGCATCATTATCCTCCTTTGGGGAAAATGTCATCCCCATTAATTGTCACTTTAATAACGTACTGAGCACTGTCAGTCAGTCATGAGGGACTTGAGTACCCAGGTTGATAACCTGACTTTTGACCACCACATTGCCTCTGTTGTACAGAAGGCTTTCTATATGGCCCACCTTATAAATAAGGGTATTTCATCCAGGAACAAGGAGGTCCTAACATCCCTGTACTCCTCCCTTATCAGACCCATTACTAAGTACACTGCCCACCTTCGGCATCTACCTTGTCAAGCACATCCAGCAGCTGGAGAGACCACGGAGGTTCCTGACCAGGAAAATCCAGAGTCTCAAACACCTATCCTATACAGATAGGCTAAAAGCCCTGCCCCTCTACTCAGTCTGGTAAAGACTGCTCAGAGGTGACCTGTGTCTGGTATACAAGGCCATTTCAGACCAAGCATTGATGGAGTTGCTGCATATCCATAAAACAAACTCCACTTGCACAACCAGCACACAAGACCTTAACCTGGTGTGTGACATTTAATAGAACTTATTGGTGGGATAGATTTGTGTCCCAAAGACTCCCCTATTTGTGGAATAGACTCCCTCTCTTTGTCAAGCAGAGAGTACTTCTCTAGCTCCCTTTGAGAGGAATCTGGACGACTAGATTGGAAACAGAAAATACACCCATGGGATCCCACCTGTGTCCTTGCTGGACAGGGGAAACCGATGTTGACTTTGAAGGAACATGGGCAAAATTCTTGGCTAGGCTTGTGAGGGCCTCCGGGCCAGTAGCCTAGTATCATCCTATGAACCTACAACAGGGAGTACTTTGTATAATCCGTCAAATCAGGAGGAAGTGACTGACATAGTTCTGGGGCCAGTACACAGAAGCAGTGGCTAGTAATAGTGCAGTCTGAGAGCTTATTCATTTTATAAGGAAAAACCATCTTCATGACCAGAGCAAAGGACAGGACTTGAAGTTTTTTGCCAAAAGAAAAGCTTGTTACAGAATTTGAGTTTATGCTATTTCCTGTAGTATTTAGGTGTTTTAGATTCATAATAACTGTTTTATGCAACTCTTAAAGGAAGCTTGCTTTTTTTCCCCTTTAAAATCTCAGGACGTTTGCCATTTTTCATATTTTTTTTTCTGTAGGATACAAATGCCCAAATAAGGACTGCCCTGTGTAAAAAGAGACTGTTAAGTGTGTTATTGTCTTTACTTTTGAATAACTGTTACTATTGAAGAGTTATGAAAGTTTTGTTTCATTTATAATTTTTAGAAATGGATTCTGTAAAACACGTTTTCAGGATGAACCATTGTGCCTGTAGAGGAATTTAACAGCCTGCATTCCTATATTCCTGTGGAATGAATGACTTAAGTACTTGGTACAATTCCATGCATGACACTTTTTATCTTAGAACAGTGGAATTGAAAGAACAACATGATGTGAGAGTGTTCAATCTCGCCGTTTGTTCTTACACATGGGTGTCGGAGCCGATCCTCGGCTCCGAGTCGGCCGCTTAGCAAAGCTTTGCATCTAGAAGAAGCTTGAGACCAACCTACCTCCCACAATTCCCTCTGCCTCTACCTCAGATCTAGTTTGCCGCTGCAACCGATCGCATCGTTTTTGAAGAGCTCTGACCAACTGGGAAGATAAGCTAACTTTTTTCTTGAAAATCTTAGGATTCTTTGAGATATATATTTAGTGTGTGTGTGTGCGCTCTGGTTATCCTTTAACTACTTTTATATATTTATATATATATATATATATATATATATTTTATATATATATATATATATATATATATATATATATATATATATATATATATATATATATACATAGTTTAGGTTTACTTTAGGGCCTACCCCACCTACTACTGAACTAGGAATTTGATACTTGCAATCTTATTGCTGTGACTGTGGACTTACTAACCTATTTTGACAGTTTTATTGATAGTGTACAGTACTTTTTCTTACAGAGATGTCTGAAAAAGCTAAGTCAGGATTTAAGAGGTGCCAGTGTGGGCAAAAGATGTCTGTCACCGACAATCATAGCTCCTGTGTCTACTGTCTTGGCCCTCTCCATCTACAAGAAGACTGTTCTATTTGTCATTCTTTTAGTGGAAGGGTCATGACAGATAGACGCAGGAAGCTTATGGATAGAGGTCTTTTGAAGCCTGCCTTCCAAGAGGCTCTTGACAAGTCAGACCAGGCTTCTAAATCCTCGAAGGAGTCAAAGACATCGGAGCCCATGTCATCGGCTCAGAGTTCTTCGTTTAAGGTTCGTTCACTGGTTCCGCAGACTTCGGGGCCGAGTGTCGAACTTCTGTCTGTCATCGAGCCTCGAGTCTGGGAACCGGTGACGGAGATTCCACCTCCTGCTCTATTGAGGTCGGCACTATCCTCGATTCCTTCGACTCGATCTTCCAGGCCCCTCTCCAACACCGACGTAGATCGTGTGGTGCAGAAGTTAATGGAGAACACGGCCCTGTCCAAGCTTATTTCGGTCTCCTCTCAATTGGTGTCGAGCCTCGACGGCCTTCCTTTATCTCCATCTGATCCTCCTCGGAGGCCTACTTAGCCTTCGGAGCCGGGAGATGTTGATCTGATGATAGTGGAGCCCTTGGTGCCGGAACCCTCCCTTCCTCGGTCGGCACCGTTGACCTAGACTCCGTCGGAACCATTACCTGACTCGCGGAGCCGACGATCTATCCTTGGTTCCGGGACCGAGAGTCGAACCGATGTTTCGGTGCCGACTCTCCCCCTCGGCGCCTCTGCACAGATCACTTCGGCTCCGTCCTTGGGGTCGATGCCCTTGGCCTCTGCGTCGGAGATACTTCCGCGTTCTTCGGAACCGGGGGATTCCTCTGCTCGGGGTCCGGGGGCCTTCGACCTTATGAGGAAGGTATTGTCTTCTCAGACAACCACTTCAGCAAAAACAACTTCTCCCTCCTGTAAAGGTCCGTTGTCTTCTTCTGCACCCACGACTACACAAAAGCATCGAGCACCAGTGTCTCAGCCACTCCCAGAGGGAGTCCCTTCTTCCTCGGAGGCCTCATCGGATGCCCCCCCGATGACGTTCCGAGGAAAAGATTGTGCAAGAGGAGGCACTTAGATTCTCCACAAGAATCCTTAACATCGGATACTGACTTAGATGAGTCAGAGGGGTCCCCAAAATCACCCTCTGAGGATGTCTCCTTTTCTGACATCCTGGAGATCCTGAAACAGAGAGGTGATTGGCAGGCCCTACCCCCTTCTGAGGATGAGTCTGTTCTGCTGAAGGCATTTGGTGCTCTCCCTTCTTCCTCCTGGGTCACTCCGCCCTTCGATGAGTTAATGGAATTAATTACTCTAAGGGCGTGGGAGGCACCTGACACAGTGGAGCCAGTTCCCAGGAAGCCTAACAAATATATAACTGCCCCTCTGGATAAGTCATACCTCACTAAGGGAGTTCCAGTGGACGCTATGGTGGGGGCAGCAGCCACAAAAAAGGAGATGTCCGAATCTTCCTTGTCTGTTCATCCTCCTAACAGAGACTCTAGGACCATGGACAGATATGGGAAGCGCATTTTCAGCTCAGCGACTTTTTCCATGTGATCGCTGAACTACTTGACACACTTCACACGATTACAGAGGGATCTAGTCAAAGAGTTGGGAGATACCCTCCAGGGTAGTACAGATGCTGCTGTCTCAGATAAGGTTACAGCACAGCTCAATACCCTTACATCTATTGTGAACTCGTCCATGAGGCTCATCTCATATGCGGCCGAAGGGTCGAGTAGGGCTGCAGCTTCAGCGATTGCTCTTCGTAGATAATCCTGGATGTGCCTGTGCTCCTTTGCGGAAGCCTTCAA
This sequence comes from Protopterus annectens, assembly GCF_019279795.1. Taxonomy (NCBI): domain Eukaryota; kingdom Metazoa; phylum Chordata; order Ceratodontiformes; family Protopteridae; genus Protopterus; species Protopterus annectens. The sequence continues at coordinate 842,357,015 of NC_056750.1, read as the reverse complement.
GTCTTCCTTTACTAACGCCCCTTTTGATGGTGCCACTCTTTTTGGCCCCAAAGTAAAGGAGACCCTAACCTGGTGTGAGCAGGAGGGAAAGACTCTGTCTGCTGTCGGAGTCCGTTTTTCCACCCCATCCAGACCGTACCCCAAAGGGCAACGAGGTGGAAAGATGTGGTTTTGCAAACCCCAAGGCTCTTTCCCAGGCACACAGGGTGATGCCCCCCCCAGAGGCAGAGGAGGGGGCAGAAATGGAAGACGCCGCCCTGGCGGCAGAGGGGGTCCGCAGAACCAAGGTGACAGGGATACAGTCCCTGGGAAGCCTTTCCAGCACTCCTGAAAGGAGGCCCGACTGTTCTGCTCTGGAGGCAGTCGGGGGTCACTTGGCTTTATACCCTCAGGCCTGGCAAAACCTTACTTCAGACAATTGGGTAAAAAGCATTATTACCAGAGGTTACAAAATTCCCTTTTTAGTTCCCCCATTACCACAAAAAAAGATTCCCAGATGTACCACCCCATCTGGGAGAACCTGCAGCTATAGAAATCTCAAAGCTGCTAGAAAAAAGACTCATCCAGCCAGTCCCGGCGGACCAAAGAGGATCCGGAACTTACTCAAGGTTCTTTTTAGTTACAAAAAAGACAGGGGACTGGAGGCCAGTTCTAGACCTAAGCACTCTCAATACCTTTGTGAAGAAGGAAAAGTTCCGGATGGTCACACTTCAATCGATCCTTCCGTTTTTACAGAAGGACGACTGGATGTGCTCAATAGATCTCAGGGAAGCGTACTACCACATCAAAATGGCCAGAGTGTCCAGAGATCACCTGTGCTTCCGGCTGGGAGCCAGCCACTTTCTGTTTCGGGCCTTGCCCTTTGGTCTAACCTCAGCCACCAGGGTTTTCACCAAATGCATGGCAGTGGTAGCGTCTCACTTGAGATGCCTAGGATTCCTGGTGTTTCCATATCTGGACGACTGGCTCCTTTCTGCCACCACCGAGCGTCAACTGATAGAGGCCAGGGACTACACACTCAGCCTTTGTGTTCAGCTAGGGATTTCGATAAATTTCGAAAAATCTGCGTTACAGCCCTCGCAGCATATTTCATTTATAGGGGCAGATCTAGATACCCGTTCTTTGCTACTAAAACTCCCCTCCGCAAGAATAGCTTCCCTACAAGAACACATCTCTCTCCTACTATTGTCCAAAAAGTCTCCAGCCAAACTAGTCCCAAAAGTCTTGGGACTCATGTCAGCTTCCCTCATTGCAGTTCCCATGGGGAGGCTACACATGAGAGTTCTCTAATGGCTGCTGTTCGCACAGTGGTTGTTCCAACAGTTACCACTGACACACGAGATTCACATTACGAACATCTGCAAAGCACACCTGTCTTGGTGGTTACAGAATCACAATTTCATCAGCGGCCGACCGTTTGTGTTACCCACACCAACAGCCACAGTGACCACGGACGCTTCCCTGATAGGGTGGGGGGGGGCATCTTTCAGGGACAAACAGTCCAAGGCGAATGGTCCAGTTTAGAGTACAACCTGCACTTAAATGTTCTACAGATGAGGGCAGTGTTTCTAGCGTTGCAACACTTCTCCCCCCTTCTACCTCTAGGGACCATTGCAGTTCAGACGGACAACATGTCCGTAGTCTGGTACATAAACAAGGAGGAACCAAATCTTACCAGTTGTGCAGAGAGGCCATGAGAATTTGGCATTGGGCAGAATTCACGGGTCGCTTTCTGATTGCACCGCACATCCCGGGGTTATCCAACGTCATAGCGGATAGGTTGAGCAGAGCCATCCTGTTACCTCACGAGTGGTCCCTCAACCAGATAGTGGCGGAAAGGATCTTCCGCAAGTGGGGCCAGCCTTGCTGCGAACTGTTTGCGTCTCCAATGAACACCAAATGTAGAAGCTACTTTGCCCTTTTACCCCCTCCAGGGGATGTCCCTAGGGACGCTCTGATTCACGATTGGCCCCCCGGGTCTCCTGTACGCTTTCCCCCCTATACCACTGATACCGAGATTTCTTCAGAAAGCCAAGGACCAGGAGAGGACTATAATTCTCATTGCCCCATTCTGGCCTCGACAGATTTGGTTCCCCTTTCTTCAAGCTCACCAAATGCGGGAGCCCTGGATTCTGGACCCGGTGCCAGACCTACTGACTCATTCGTCAGGAGCTCCTCACCCGTCACTCCTGTCCCTCAAGTTAGCAGCTTGGCTGCTCCGCTTCCCTACTTAGCCAGGTCTGATCTTCTCTCTCCGGTGGTTCAGGACATTCTAGTAGCCTCTCATAAGGCTTCCACTACTAAAATTTACACAAGTGGAAACGTTTCTTCTACTGGGCGACTACACAACATTTAGATCCCTTAGTAGCCCCTCTAAACAAGATTTTGGAGTTCCTATCCATGCTGTTTCATCAAGGAGCCTCTACTGCCACTTTAAAAGTTCAGTTGGCCGCTATTTCCAACTTTCATGTAGGAGAGAATGGAGAGCCCATCATGGCTCACAGGCTTTGTAAAGCCTTCTTGAAAGGGTCCTTTCATCTTAGACCAGCAGTTAGGTTACCTACAGCTCCTTGGAATCTAAATTTACTCTTATCCCAACTAACTTTACCACCCTTTGAACCAGCTTCTTCCTGTTCTTTAAAGTTCTTGTCCTGGAAGACTCTCTTCTGGTAGCTATCACTTCAGCCAGACGAGTATCAGAACTTCAGGCGCTTTCCATTAAGCAGCCATATTTAATTTTTCACCCAGACAGGGTATCATTATGCACCAACCCTTCCTTCCTCCCTAAGGTTTGTTCAGTTAACAACATTAATCAGTCCATTGAGCTTCCCACATTTTTCAGAAACCATTCCAATAAGCTGGAATATATGTTGCACAAGTTAGATGTTCATAGACAACTCAGATTCTACCTGGATAGAACTAAAGACCATAGAAAAGCGGACCAACTCTTTATAGCCTTTGCGGACAACAAAAAGGGCATGGCAGTGACGAAGCGTACACTTTCCAAATGGCTAACTGATTGTATAACCTTTGTTTATTCTGCTTCTAATCAGAGTTTGCCCACCAAACCAAAGGGACATTCTACTAGATCAGTTTCCACATCTTTGGCTCATGCGGCTCGTCTGCCTTTGGACACTATTTGTGCAGCCGCCACTTGGTCTAAACCGCATACGTTCATCACTCATTATAAAGTGGACAGGACTTCCAGGGACAGAGCATCTTTTGGTTCCACTGTGCTCAGGAACGTTCTTCTGTGAGTCACTCAGGGTAACGGAGCTAGGGACGCTACCCATGTGTAAGAACAAACGGCGAGATTGAACACTCTCGCATAAAGAAGTTATGTCCTTACCATAAAGTTCCATGTGGAGTGTTCATCTCGCCTTTGTTCTTACATCCACACCCTCCCACCCTCAGGTCTGGAAGAACGTACGGATTAGAAGTCTGGTCTGTTTGTCTCCCACTAGTGGTCTCTCTGTTGTTCTACTGGCTTGGGCTAGTTACGTTCCTTATGTGTACTTATGTATTCTTTATGGGTGATTACCTTGTTATTGCTGGATCTGGTATTGTTTTTTTTTTTTTGCAAACTAGATCTGAGGTAGAGGCAGAGGGAATTGTGGGAGGTAGGTTGGTCTCGAGCTTCTTCTAGATGCAAAGCTTTGCTAAGCAGCCGACTCGGAGCCGAGGATCGGCTCCGACACCCATGTGTAAGAACAAAGGCGAGATGAACACTCCACATGGAACGTTATGGTAAGGACATAACTTCTTTTTTCCTGCGTGTACCCAGGAATTGTAATTTACTCCCACACTGTCTGCTAACTTTCCATCCTCACTTCCTTCTCAAGTCAACTTGGGTAATACATTTTAAAGTAATGGGAGTGCAGATGTGTTGGTATTTGTTGCACAGATGTCATTTACTCCTGTTTTTTTGTGTGTTTCATTAACATTGCATTGCCGTTTCCTCATAAGTAATATTTTTTGTAGTAATAGTTTTTCTCTTGTTGTGCAGAACTTAAACCAACTGATGTCTTAGTGCTACTTTCGTTGGTACTTGTCTGTTATGAGTTTATGTATGTTCTTTTTTCCCTACTCTTTTTCTATCAATGTCATGTATTAAACAACTAAATAGTATAAAGTTGAATTTGTGATTGGCATTTTGTTTAGATTGCATGAGCAGTGGTGTTTACTGGTATAAAGCTCTGCTCTGTATACTGTAAGCACACATAACCTTGCTTTAGAAGATGAGGAAGACGAGACAGTGTGAATGCTGTCGATGGTTACTTTTTCTGTTTCCATAATTTTACAGCTACAGTATGGCCAGAGGAGCTTATACCATGGAGAAAAAAATTTTAGGAGAGGTGTTGCTTATGTGGGAAATGGTACTTGTTGCTGCTAAAGGTGTACTTGAATTAAAACAGAGTTCGGTTGATATTGTTAGTTGCAAGATGTATAGTAATGTACTGCTTTTTTTCTTTTTAAGGATTTTCAGTTCAAACAAATGAAGAAGATACGAGTATTTGACTCACCTGATGAGTTGCCCAAGGAACGCTCAAGTCTTTTGGCAGTGTCTAATACATATGGGTTGACAATTGTTGGTAGCCCAGGAGGACTGAAGATTTTTCAGACAAAAGACATTGTAGCTGCCAACCAGATTGGAGGAGACCCTAATGAGATAAGTAAGTGAATTGGATGATGATCTTCATGTTTCACTGTTGCAGTCATTACATTTGGGTTATCTGCTTGCAGGTAACCCTCAGTTGGCCTGATTAACAAAGTCTTGGGTCCTGTGTCAGTTGCTGTTCCTTCTTCCATGACGTCAGGTTGTCAGGGGGTATAAAACATGCAGCCGATGCCATAACATCAGTCTTTCTTGCCGTGCAGTGCCCGAAGCAGAAGCAGTTCGCACGTGCCAGTCGTCCGACTCCTGAAATTTTCGTTTTCGACTTTCAGAACCGAAGTCTTCAACTAAAAGCTAAGTACCCCGTTGGGGAAACTTTTTCTTGCTCTTAACTGATGTCAGTAAAAGCAAATAATTGCATTACTTGTGGAAAGCAAATACCTTATAAAGCTTTTCATTCGTAATGTATTCCTTGCCTAGGCCCTGACCACGACGTACCTCACTGTCGGTTTTGTGCCTTATTTAAACCATGAAGTATCCAGAGTCTGTATATGTACACTTCTAAATATTTTGGTGCTCAGTTCAATTATCCTGATATGTCTTTGGTCAGCCTTCCGACTACCGACATTCTGAAAAAACACAAAGACAGAGACGGGCTGCTTGCGTCCAAAACTGCCGACGATGCTTCTCCTAAGCCAGTCGCCAGTTCGCCGGTACTCGGACGCTTTTGCAGCCCCTGATACGCGCTACTTCTGATTCGCAGGCCTCTACTGAGACCCATTCGGAGTCCGGTATGCCACGAGATGCTTCAACTGTGGAACCTGCGGATGTCTCTACCTTGGATGGGTCTTGAGCCGCTGTGCAGGCACCGGCTTCTGAGGGTGTATTCAGGCCTGCTGACTTCATAGGTTCATAGATTAAGTACTAGGCTAACTTACAATCCATTTTAAGTCTAGCCAATTATCCCTTATGAGACTCAAACCCTGCACCTTGTGTTTGTAAGGCAAACATCTTAACCATTAGGCCACCCCCCTAACCCCCTTGCATATTAAACCAGCGCCATCTTCTTCATGGCCTAAATTTCAAACCATGCTTAAAAAACTGATGCCCAGGCCGCATGGTCAGGCCTCTATGCCTAAAAAACAGATGATAATTGCTGAAGACCTTATTACTCTAATCAGGGGGTCAGTCTTCCCCCAGGACTGAGTTTGCTTATGATACTTCTGACCAAGATTCTGAAATTTCTGATGTTAAGTTGTCAATCTCGCCTTCATTCTTGCTGGATGGGTTCGGAGCCGATCCTCGGCTCCGACTCGGCACTTGCTAAGCTTGAGAACTCCTTTTACCAGCTCGAGGCAACCCTATATCCCATGATGCAAGGCGAGACTACCTCAGATCTCGTTTGCCGCTTTGCGAAGAGGTCTCTTTTTTGCCAACTCAGGTGAGTTTGATATTTCAAACAGTTTATTCAAGGGTTTCCCTCCCTTTTTTTTCTTAATATTTAGATAGTGTGTATTCTATTTTAGACCTGAGCAATCTAAACAGATTTGTCAAGAAGGCAAGATTCCGGATGGTCACGCTTCAGTCCATTCTGCCCTTTCTGGGCAAGGACAGCTGGATGTGCTCGATAGACCTTCAGGACGCGTACTATCACATAAAGATACACAGACGCTCTAGGAGGTTTCTCCGTTTTCGGCTAGGGACCAGTCATTATCAATTCAGAGCCCTGCCCTTTGGCCTCACTTCAGCCCCCAGAGTGTTTACCAAATGCATGGCAGTGGTTACGGCTCATCTGAGACGTCTAGGATTCCAGGTGTTTCCTTATTTGGACGACTGGCTCCTCTCCGCCACCACCAAGCATCAGCTTCTTCAGAGCAGAGACTACACTCTGCAGCTTTGCAAAAAGTTGGGAATATCAGTGAATTTCGAAAAATCTTCTCTGCTGCCTTGCCAATCTATCACCTTTATAGGCGCAGAACTAAACACTGTCAGTATGTTAGCCAGACTAACAAATCAGAGAATTCTGGACATCCAAAAATACGTTCAAATCATCTTACTGAGCAACAAAGTCAAAGCCAGATTGGTTCTCAAGGTTCTAGGTCTTATGGCTGCGGCCATTGTACTTCTACCATTAGCTCGCTTCCACATGCGTCTTCTGCAGTGGATGTTATTCACTCAGTGGTCATTCCAGAACCTTCCCATGAGGCACGGAATCTTGGTTACACAATCGTGCAGGACTCATCTAACCTGGTGGATATCTTCCCCTCTGCTTCATCAGTGCCGTCCATTTGTTCCCCCTACCCCGGTTGCCACAGCCGCTACGAATGCCTCTCTGATCGGGTGGGGGGGGCATTATCAGGGCAGGATGGTCCACGGGACTTGGCAACCCACAGAATGCCATCTGCACATAAATGTCCTGGAGATGAGAGCGGTGCTTTTAACGTTGCAAGCCCTCAACGACTTTCTTCCCTCGGGGACTATTGCAGTTCAAACGGACAACATGTCTGTAGTCTGGTACATCAACAAACAGGGCGGGACCAGGTCCTATCCTTTGTGTCGAGAAGCTCTCAGACTTTGGCAATGGGCAATCTCCTCTCATCGGTTTCTGATAGCAACGCACATCCCCGGCAGATCCAACCTCTTAGCGGACAGACTGAGCAGAGCCATTCTCATGCCTCACGAGTGGTCTCTCAATCAGTCGGTAGTGGACGAGATGTTTCTGAAGTGGGGCACCCCTTGCTGCGACCTTTTTGCTACACCCCAAAACAGCAAATGCCCGGACTTCTTCACCCTCTTTCCCCTACCAGGCCAACCCCTGAGAGACTCTCTAACCCAGGATTGGCCCCGGGGACTTCTGTACGCTTTTCCTCCTTTCCCCTTAATTCCACAGGTCATTCAGAAAGCTATCTTTTTGAGAGCCAAGTTGATTCTCATTGCCCCTTACCGGCCTCGACAAATTTGGTTTCCGACCCTACATCGTCACCTCCTGGTGCAGCCTTGGCATCTGGACCCATTTCCGGATCTTCTGATCTGCCAATCGGGTCAACAGCACCGGGCCATTCGTTCTCTCAACCTCACTGCTTGGTTGCTCCACTTCCTTCCCTAGCCAGGCTTCCTATGATCTCTGATCCTGTCAGAGATATCTTAATAGCTTCCTTGAAGTCGTCCACCAGAACGGTTTATGCTAGCAAGTGGCGACGTTTTTCCCTATGGGCAAACTCCAGGCACATTGATCCTTTTACTGCACCTGTGCATTCAGTTTTAGATTTTCTGGCTGAAGTTTTTCAGTCAGGATCTTCTTCATCAACAGTTAAAGTTCAACTGGCGGCAATTTCTAAATATCACGTTGGCTTGCAAGATCATAACATTATGTCGCATAGACTATGCAAAGCTTTTCTGAGAGGAGTTTTTCTCCTAAAGCCTCCAATAAAACATCCTCCTCCACAATGGGATCTGAATTTGATGTTAGCATCCTTGATTTTACCTCCCTTCGAACCGTCTGCTTCATGCTCCTTAAAGTTACTGACCTGGAAAACAATATTCTTACTGGCTGTTACTTCGGCAAGGAGGGTATCTGAAATTCAAGCTCTCTGCATCCGTTCCCCATACTTGGTTTTTCACAAGGACAGGGTATCCTTGAGAACAAATCCATCTTTTCTGCCCAAAGTTGTTTCTCAAACTAATATTAATCAATCCATCGATCTACCAGTTTTTTTCCCTAATTATTCTGACAAAGCTGAACAAAAACTTCATTTTTTGGATGTCCATCGTCAGCTCAGATATTATTTGCGTAGAACTAAACAATTCAGGAAATCGGATCAATTATTTGTTTCCTATTCAGAAAACAGGAAAGGTCTCCCAGTGTCGAAAGTGACCTTATCCAGATGGTTGTCTTCCGCCATTTCTTATGTGTATTCGCTCAGAGGCAAGCAACTACCCTCAAAACCGAAGGCACATTCAACCAGGAGCCTATCCACTTCTACAGCCTTTCAGGATAGGCTACCCAATGATACCATTTGTGCAGCAGCTACTTGGGCCACTCCTCATACCTTTGTCTCTCATTATAAATTAGATTTGGCCTCCAGGGACAGAGCCAGTTTTGGTTCCACAGTACTCAAGAGTCTGTTCCATTGAGCCACCCGGGATACAGGTGCTAGGGACGCGGTCCCATCCAGCAAGAATGAAGGCGAGATTGACAACTTAACATTTAGAAGTTATGTACCTACCATAACTTTCCATGTTAGTTGTCTTCTCTCGCCTTCTTTCTTGCGTCCCTCCCTCCTTCCCCCTGGCCTGGACAGATCTTGAAGAAATTCTCTTTCTCAGATTCACTCTCCTTAGTTTTCATTAGAGAGTCTATCTCTGGAACTTTTTGCCTAGTTCTTCTAGGCTAGTTTTTGCTCTTCCTTTGGGATTAGTATTATTAGCAGGGTTCTATAGCTACCAAACGAGATCTGAGGTAGTCTCGCCTTGCATCATGGGATATAGGGTTGCCTCGAGCTGGTAAAAGGAGTTCTCAAGCTTAGCAAGTGCCAAGTATGGGCCGAGGATCGGCTCCGAACCCATCCAGCAAGAAAGAAGGCGAGAGAAGACAACTAACATGGAATGTTATGGTAGGTACATAACTTCTAATTTCCTCTGATGACCAGGATATACCCTTATCTACCTATGAGGATTGTGATGCGGAGGACTCCATTCCCTCTGCCCCCCCCCCCCCAGAGGATTTCTCTTTTGGTGAAACCTTGCATACTCTCAGGGAGCATTTTCGTTGGCAAAGTCAGGATTTCTGTTTCTAAAAAGAGGCTTAGGGATTTCTTACACTTGCCCCAGCACAGGCCTTTAGCCATACCTCCTGTACTAGACATTGTTGATGATGCATTTCCAGAATCTGGCTTGGCCCCTGACTCTCTACCTCCTGCTCCCAGGAAACCTGATAGATATTACAGGGTCCCTGACTCTCACGTTCCTTTTCAAAAATCCTACTAAGGATCCTGAGACCATTTCACAGGGGCCCAAGGGCATTAAAGCTACTACTGCCAAAAATTCTACTCCCTCTGATAGAGACTCCAGGGTGCTGGATAGATAGGGTAAGAAGGTATATACTTCTGCAACTTTGGCCATTAGGGCCTTAAACTGCCAGTTTCATATGTTGAAGTATCAGCAGCATATTACTGGATTACTTAAACAGAAAATGATGTTTGCTGATTGTGCTGAAAATAAGGATTTACAGGATTTATTGCATTCAGCTGAACAGGTTGGAAAACATACTTTGCAATGTGGTTTTGACTCTCTCTAGAAGCATCTTGCAGGGCTGTTGTAACTGGGTCTGTACTTAGAAGGCATGCTTGGCTTAAGGAGCAATCCCTACCAGATCATGTTAAAGCAAAGTTACGGGATGCTCTCCTAAACCAGGACCACCTGTTTGGCAACAAGGCAGAAGAAGTTCTTAAAAATATGGAAGAAAAGGCTAAATCTATGCAAACTGTTAAAGATTTTTTACAAGTACAACATCCAAGATTTAGTAGGCATTGGCCTTCCAAGAACTTGGTCCTTTCCTGCCTCTTCCAGACCTTCTCAGCCCAAACCCAGATCCAGCAGAGTTCCCAGGCTGCAGTCCCAGGGTAAGTACAGGTCTAAGCAGTGGGGGGCCTCCACTTCCAAATCTGGGAGTAATAAGACTCCCCCCTGTGGTAAACTGTCTCAGTGACTTCCTTTTAAAATTTCCAAGCACTTATCAACTGACTGCCCCTTTAGGGGGAAATATTCCTCTTCATGCAAAGAACTGGGAGCTCATTACCCAGGACAAATGGGTTTTAAATATAGTGTCCCAGGGATACAAATTTCACTTCCACACGTTGCCAACACCAAGTGGGTGACCAGACCTATCCCCAAAATCAGTAGGAAGAGGCCCAAAACCAAATACTTTTATCTCTTAAGCATGGGTGCTATTCAGTTGGTACCAGAAGAGGAAAAGGGACAAGATTTCTACTTGAGACTTTTCCTGGTACCCAGAAAAGATGATTCATGGCGTCCTATCCTGGACCTGTCTACTCTAAACACCTTTTTGGAGATTCCAAAATTCAAAATGCTGACTCTTCACCAGTTGCTTCCTATGCTAGGCAAGGATGCCTGGTTGGCAACACTAGATTTAAAAGAAGCATACCTGCACATCCCAATTGGGGAATCTTGCAGAAGATACCTACGATTCAAAGCAGGCTACACACAGTTCTCTGCACTGCCCTTTGGCTTATCTACTGCGCCCAGGGTATTCACGAAGTGCCTAGCTCCAGTTATTGCATTTTGCAGGCAAAGAAATATTCAGATATACCCATACCTGGACAATTGTCTAATTCAGGCAGAAAGCCAGGACATACTTTTGAATTATCTGGCCTTTGTGCAAAGGGTTATAACTTGTCTGGGATACACCATAAACGAAAAGAAATCACACCTGGTACCCTGTCAACAAATTATATTCCTGGGAGCAAGCTTGAATACAACTTCCCAGATAGCTTTCCTCACGCCAGAGAAACAGATTCATTTAACAACCTACTTCAAACAAGTGGCCACAAAAACCCTGCTATCTGCAAGACAAATACAGCAAGCGTTGGGGTTCCTGGCTTCCTGCATTCTTCTAATTCTATATGCAAGACTACATATGAGGAAACTACAGTGGTATCTAAAAAGCTTATGATGTCAACATTCTCAGGATCTAGAAGCAATGGTTCCTATCATACCTTGCCTACGTCTAGAGTTCCTTTGGTGGGCAGAGGCCTGCCATCAAAACAAGTGACTACCTTTCACACCATCCTCTGCCGCCCAAACCCTAACAGATGCATCAGACTATGCATGGGGGGGCTCACCTTGCAGGGAAGTGCATTCGGGGCAAATGGAACCCAAGTCAAATGCACCTGCATGTCAATCAAAAAGAAATGTTAGCTGTACAGAATGCTCTGACAGCCTTCAAGGACCACATTCTTCCAGGACAACTAATGGTAAAGACGCACAACACCACTGTTGTGTGGTACATAAACAAGCAGGGGGGTACACATTCTTACCCCCTCTGCAGACTAGCCATGGCATTGTGGAACACATTCTTGAGCTACCAAGTGCAACTACAAGCTCAGTTCCTGCCAGGAAAATTAAATACACTGGCAGATGGACTAAGCAGAAACCTCATGGACCCACACGAGTGGAAACTGGAACCAAGGATTTTCAACATGTTGCCAAGCAAATGGGGGAGCCCAGATGTACACCGGTTTGCCTCTCTCCAGAACTACCAGTTGGACAAATTTTGCACATGGTTTCCTCACAAACATGCCTGGAAAGTAGATGCTCTGTCCTTCAGCTGGAAACACCTGTCAGTCTTTGCTTCCCCCCTCTGCCTCTGCGCTCCAGAGTACTACGAAAAATCAAACCGGACAAACTAAGGATGATTTTGATTGCACCAGGCTGGCCCCGCCAGCACTGGTACCCCCCCCTTCTGTGCAGTGTGCCACGGTTCTCCCCATGTCACCTGCCTCAGACTCCTTCCCTGTTGTCTCAGCAGGAGAACCAGATTCTGCACCCTCAGCTTCTAACACTGAACCTAGCAGCCTGGCTAATTACTTAATCTCTCCTTTATCATCCCTCATTAAACCTGTGATTGATATCATTTTAGAGGCAAGGAGGCCTAGTATTAGAAAATCTTAAGCTGAAAAATAGAAAAGATTCTGTGCCGGGAACCAATCTCAAGGGATGAGCACAGCAGCGCCCAATTTACCTCATATTTTACAATACTTAACTGAGATGCTTCATAAGGGCCTGTCTTTTTTTTCCTCCATCAAAATTCACACCTCAGCCATTTCAGCTCATTATAACACAGAACCTCCTCTCTTCTCTCATCCACTGCTCAAGCAGTTCCTCAGAGGGGCCAAAAATTTGAGACCACCCAGGAGAGCTCCAGCCCCAGCCTGGGACCTTAACTTTGTTTTGGAGAAACTCACTCTACCTCCTTTCGAACCAGCTGCTACTGCAGACTTAAAATTTCTTTCTTGGAAAACAGCCTTCCTTTTAGCAATCACTTCAGCAAGAAGGGTATCTGAATTACAGGCCCTTATGGCAGTGGAGCCTTTCATCATCTTTCATGCGTACAGGGTGTTCCTCATAACCAATCCATCCTTCATGCCCAAGGTGGTATCCACTGTGGCTCTTAATCAGTCCAATCATTTGCCAACCTTCTTTCCCAATCCACAGAACAAAGGGGAATGGATACTGCATTCCTTGGATGTGCACAGACAACTTGGATTCTACTTGGACAGGACTAAACCTCAAAGGAAATCTGAGCAACTGCTGGTGGCATTTGCTGGAGGGGCAGAGGGGAAGGCAATTTCAAAGTAAACCATTTCTAAATGGATAGGCCATTGCATTCAATTTCTACTATAAGCATCATGGAAAACCTATCCCTCGGGATCAGACCTCACTCCACCAGGGCTGCATCTACCTCTACAGCCTTTCCTCAGAGTCGTCCCTACCAGGGACATCCTAGAAGATGCTACTTGGAGTTCTGTACATACTTTCACCAAGCATTATTATTTGCCAATTTTCTCTAAATCCAGAACTGGCTTTGCCACTGCAATCTTACAGGGCCTTATAGCTGGTCCTAATGCTATCTAAATTCCACCTCCCAACCATAGCTTTGGGAATCTACCCAAATGTAATGACTGCAACAGTGAAACACGAAGAACATAGTACAGTTGTGTACACTTACCATAAATGTAAATGTTAGAGTGTATTCACTGTTGCAGTCCTGGTTACCCTCCCTCCAGCTCCCTAACTTCTTTTGGCTATACCTCTACTTTCTTTTACTATGCTTAAAACCTTTTTGGTGTATTTGCATTTTTGTTGGAGATATACCATTATATTTTTTACATTTAATTGCTTCCCATTAAGGGGGCACGTGACATCTGGGGCAGGAAAAACTGATGTAATGGCGTCGGCTGCATGTTTTATACCCCTGACAACCTGAAGTCATGGAAGAAGGGACAGCAACTGACGCAAGACCCAAGACTTAATCAGGCCGACTGAGGGCTACTTGCAAGCAGATTACCCAAATGTAATGACTGCAACAGTGAATAAACACTAACATCTACATTTATGGTAAGTGTACACAACTGTACTTTATCCCGCACCTCACTTACTCAAGTCGTACGTTGCAGAGTTGAATTATTAGCACACGTTGTCAGTGTATACACATTCCAGTTAAAAGACAAGATGAGGGCCAGCTTTTATTTAAAGGAGTAGGATGCCAACAGAAGTTCCCGAATCCTTAGAATGACAGTGGCCATGGATTAGATCCAGGACCGACCTTTGAAAAGATGGTCAGGTGTTTTGGGAACTAAGAGGCAAAGTGAACAGGGGGCTGTACAACTAGTAGAGAGCACAAACTGAATATGCTTCAGCACTTCTCATTATAAGCTGTAATGCCCTAGAAGGGAGGAAGGAGTTTTTAACAAGTAAAGGATGTGTCCTCGGGTGTTTACCACCAGTGGAGGGTATCTGCACCTTATTTCCCCTATAAGGTTCACTTTGGAGAGCACTGCTCCTGGTTTTGAAGACATTGTAATGCATGAATGTATTTTTAACGAATAGCACAGCCCTTTCTACTCATGAATGTACGTTTTCAAGGGATGGAAACAATGTTATTAATATATGTAGAATATTAATATTCCCTTGGTCTCTTCTGGTTTTAAATGAGAAGGGCTCTTTCTTGTCTTATTTCTTCCCTACTGTCCTATCTCTTTCTGATAAATTTGCTCTCTGTTCCTTACAGCAGCCATATTCCTTCTTCTTTTTATGGTCCTTTGCTGCATGCAGTTCCTGTGGCATGGTCTAACCAAAGATCAGTAGCCTGGTAGGATTACCCTTTTTGCTCCTGGACTGTATCCCCCCTAGAAGATGTTTTTCAATTTTGTTTGCTGCTGCTAATGCCTTCTCACTGTGCTCCAGTCCTGTTTACTTGCAGTCAGAAATATCATGTTACTTTGTCTGATAGTAGGTGTTACAAAGTCACTATTCAAAGATGTTCTGTTATATGAAGTACCTTAAACATCTGTAGATGTTCATCGTGTTTCACTGTTGCAGTCATTACAATTGGGTTATCCTGCTGGCAGGCTACCCGCAGTCGGCCCGAGTTCCAAAGTCTAGGTCCGTCGTCAGTTGCTGTCGCCTCCTCCCTGATGTCAGTGCGCCAGGGGTATAAAAGATGCAGTCGACGCCATTTTCTTCAGTCTTTCTTGCCGCGCGGTGCCCAAAGCAAAAGCAGTTAGCAAGTGCTGGTTGGCCGACTCCTGAGTTTTTCAAATTTGAATTTCAGATCCGAAGTCTTCATTAAAGCTAAGTACCCCGTCGGGGAAACTTTTTTCTTGCTCCAGACCGATGTCAGAAAAAGTTAATAACTGTATTTCTTCTGGGAAGCAAATACCTCATAAGGATTTTCATTCTTACTGTATTCCTTGCCTAGGCCCTGACCATAACGTTGCTAGTTGTCGGTTTTGTGCTAGATTTAACCAACACACTATTAAGCGTCGGTACGATTTTGCATTTCATTATTTTGGCAGAAGATTTAATTATATAATGCTGTCAGATCAGCCGACTACCGGAGTTTACAAAAAACGAAAATAAAAGGACAGGCATCCTAGATCCAAAACAGACGACGAGGCTTTTTCTAGCCTGTCGCCGGTTCTCAGTGAGGCACTTTCGCAGCCCCTGACGCCCGCTACCTCAGAGCCACAGGCCGCTTCCGACTCCCACGTGGAGCTGACTAGGCCTCTGGAAGCTCAAGGTATTGGACACTCGGAAACTATTCCCTCAGATGGGTCCTGAGCTGCTGAACAGGCATCGGCTTCTGAGGGTGTTTTTAGGCCTATGCAGTTATATGTGAAACCTACTTCAGCTACAAAGGCAAAGACTAAAGCAGCTCTAAAGACAAAGAAACAACTACAGCATTCACCTGGACAGGCCTCCATGCCTAGAAAACAGATGCTTAAAATGGCAGAAGACCTTATTACTTTGATCAGGGGTTCCCAACCCCCTCCTGATAAGAGGCCTAGGCAAGAGTTAGAATATGAATTCAGACCAGGTTTCCATTTCCTCTGATTCCTCCTCTGAACAGGATTACTCTATTCCTCACTATGAGGATTCTGATGCTGAAGAATCTATCCCTTCAGCCTCTCCTCCTGAGGATTATTCTTTTGGGGAGACGCTGCATACTATGAGGGAGCATTTCCACTGGGAGAGCCAAGATTACTCAGAATCCAAGAAAAGGCTCAGAGACTTCCTTTTACTGCCCCAGCACAGGCCTCTTGCTATCCTGCCTGTTTTAGACATTATATATGATGTATTTTCTGGAGTCCAGTCTTTCTCCAGACTCTCTACCACCAGCCCCTGTTAAGCCAGACAGATACTAAAGGGTCTCTGATTCACACACATTTTTCTATAAGAACCCTGCAGCTGACCCAGAAACCATCTCTCAGGGTCCCAAAGGGGTCAAGGCTTCTACTGCAAAAAACCCTATCCCCTCTGATAGGGATTCTAGGGTCCTAGACAGATGGGCCAAAAAGATTTATACCTCTGCTACCTTGGCTGTAAGAGCATTAAATTGCCAATTTCATATGCTTAAGTATCAGCAATATCTTGTGTCTTTGCTTAAACAGAAAATGTCAGCAAATACAGAATGTGCAGACAATAAAGAAATGCAGGATTTGTTGCATGCAGCTGAACAAATTGGAAAGCATACTTTGCAATGTGGGTTTGATTCTCTTGAGGCCTCCTGCAGGCCCGCTGTTAGAGGTTCTGTCATTAGGAGGCATGCTTGGTTAAAAGAACAAAATCTGCCAGAACATGTTAGAGCTGAACCATTAGACGCTCCTTTACAGCATGATACTTTGTTTGGTGTTAAAGCAGAAGAGGTGTTAAAGAAAATGGAGGACAAAGCTAAATCTATGCAAACATTCAAGGATTTCTTGCAGGTACAGCCTCCCAGATTTTGCAGGAACTGGCCTACAAAGAATTGGTCCTTTCCAATCTGAGATAAACCACAAAGGGACAGATACAGACGCTCCAGAGGCAGATCACAGCCCCAAGGCTCATACAGGCCTAAACAATGGGGTGCTTCTACCTCCAAGAGCGGAGAGGAAAAATCACAGCCATACAGGAAACAGTCTCAATGACTTTCCACTTCCAGCACCAAGCACTTAACTTTTGGCAGCCCCTTTGGGGGGAAAAATAGCACTTTTTCACAAAATTGGCACAAGATCACCCAGAACAAATGGGTACTAAATATCGTTTCACAAGGCTACAGGTTCCACTTTCGCACCCTGCCAAGGCTAAACGGTATGCCAGACCTGCCACACAATCAGTGGGCAGAGGCACAAAAACAAGTTTCATCCCTCATGGACATGAGGGCCATTCAACAAGTACCAGAGAAGAGCAGGGACAAGGATTCTATTCGAGACCGTTCTTGGTACCCGGAAAAGGCAAAGCCTGGAGACCAGTACTGGACCTATCTCTTCTAAACACATATCTGGATATTCCAAAATTCAAAATGTTGACTCTACAGCAGCTTCTGCCCATGTTTGGCAAGAAGGCTTGGCTTGTGACTTTAGATCTAAAAGAAGCATACCTGCATTCTCTGCACTGCCCTTTGGCTTATCTACTGCGCCCAGGGTCTTCACAAAGTGCCTGGCACCAGTAATTGCATTTTGCAGACAGAGGAATAGAAATATATCCTTACTTGGATGATTCAAGCGGAGAACAAGGACATTCTACTACAGCATCTGGCGTTTGTAAAAAGATTACTAACAAGTCTAGGGTACACAGTAAACGAGAAGAAATCAAAACTCGTACCCTGTCAAGAGATAATATTCCTGGGTGCAAGCTTAAATACAACTGCCCAGATGGCTTATCTTACGCCAGACACAGACAACTGACTACTTATTTCAAAATGTTGGCAACAAAGATCCAGTTATCTGCAAGAAAAATTCTGCAGGCCTTGGGTTATATGGCATCCTGCATTCTGCTAATTCCATATGCAAGACTGCATATGAGGAAACTTCAATGGTATCTAAAAAGTGTTTGGACTCAACATTGCCACAGCCTGGAAACAATAATTACCCTCATTCCCTGCCTGCAACAGGAGTTTTGATGGTGGGCAAAAGCCTGTCACCACAACACAGGACAGCCATTCACCTTATCCACAGCCAGGCAGACATTGACAACAGATGCATCAGATTACGCCTGGGGGGCCTATATGTCAGGAAGATGTGGGCACATGTTCCGCAAGACAAATGCATCTACATATCAATCAAAAAGAGATGCTAGCTGTTCAGAATGCCCTGACAGCCTTCAAGGATCTACTTCATCCAGGACAACTACTAATAAAGAAGGACAATACTACAGTCATGTGGTACATAAACAAGCAGGGAGGCACACATTCCTACCCCCTCTGCAGACCAGCCATGAACCTGTGGGACACAGCATTGACTTACCAAGTACATCTGCAAGCACAATTCCTGCCAGGAAGGACAAATACTCTGGCAGACGAACTAAGCAGAAACCTATTGGATCCACAAGTCTTCAACATGATAACAAGGACCCTGGGGATGCCTGGACATAGACCTATTTGCCTCCCCTCACAACTACCAACTACAGAGATTCTGCACAAGGGCTTATCACAAGCAAGCATTGAAAGTGGATACTTTATCTTTCAGCTAGAAAAATCTAACCGTATATGGCTTTCCTCCTCAAGGTACTCCTCAAGGTCAGACAAGAGAAACCAAAAATGATACTGATTGCCCCAGACTGGCCCCGCCAGCACTGGTTTGAAATCCTAAAGAGCTTGTCCCAATGCCCAGCTTGGACATTACCTCAAATTCCTCACTTATTGACCCAACAAGACAGTCAGATACTACACAGCCAACTCAAGACCTTAAACCTGGCAGCATGGCAAATAATGTAGCCTCTCAAGACACACCTCTCTAAAGCAGTGATGGATGTTATTTTGGAGGCCAGGAGGCCTAGCACCAGAAAATCTTATGCAGAAAAATGGAAGAGATTCTGTGCTTGGAACCAGGCACCAAGGTATTGACACGATTGTTCCAAATATTCCTCAGATTTTCCAATACTTAACCGAGATGCTGGATAAAGGCCTTTCCTTTTCATCAATTAAAATTCATGCCTCTGCCATTTCCGCTCATTACAATACAGAACCACCTATTTTTTCTCATCCATTACTAAGGCAGTACCTCAGAGGGGCCAAAAACATAAGACCTCCAAGGAGAGCACCAATACCTGCATGGGACCTCAACTATGTCTTGGAAAAACTCACACTGCCTCTGTTTGAGCCAGCCTCTACAGCTGATATAAAATTCTTATCCTGGAAAACAGCTCTGCTCCTAACAATAACCTCCGCTAGACGAGTCTCAGAGTTACAGGCACTCATGGCCATGGAACTTTTTATCATTTTCCATCCTGACAGGGTTTCCCTGAGAACAAACCTTACATTTATGCCTAAGGTAGTGTCCAGTGTGGCCCTTAACCAAACAATTCATTTGCCTACCTTTTATCCAAACCCACAGAATAAGGGTGAGAGAATCCTGCCTCCTTTGGACATTCACAGACCGCTACGCTTCTACTTGGACAGAACCAAAGCTTTTAGAAAGACTGAACAATTTCTAGTGGCATATGCTGCAGCATCACAAGGCAAGCCTATTTCAAAACAGACTATTTCAAAGTGGATAGGCCACTGCATTTGTTTCTGGTATTCACAGCATGGCAAATCAGTGCCTAAGGACATTAGGCCACATTCAACCAGAGCAGCAGCCTTCCTCAGAGTACCACCAACCAAAGACATCTTAGAGGCTGCAACTTGGAGTTCAGTGCATACTTTTACAAAGCACCATCACTTACCTCTCTACTCTAAATCCAGGGCAGGCTTTGCCGCTGCAGTTCTGCAGGGCCTGGTGGCCTCTCCTAATCCTATTTAGCACCTGCCTCACAACCTTAGCTTTGGGATTCAACCCAATTGTAATAAGTGCAACAGTGAAACACGAACATAGTACAGTTGTGTACCTACCATAAATGTGGATGTTCGAGTGTTTTCACTGTTGCAGTCCAGGTTACCCTCCCACCATCCCGCTTTTTCTTTGCTGGGACTTCTCTATTCTATACCACCTATGTGGTATATTTGCTTGTAGATGAAGGAAAAGTTGTTTTTTGTGCATGCATGCTTTTTGGCATAATTTAGCCTACCGTTTTAGGGGCACCTGACATCTGAGGCAAGAAAAACTGAAGAAAATGGCATTGGCTGCATCTTTTATACCCCTGGCGCACTGACTGGGGAGGAGGCGACAGCAACCAATGCCGGACCTAGACTTTGGAACTTGGGCTGACTGCGGGTAGCCTGCCAGCAGGATAACCTAATTGTAATGACTGCAACAGTGAATACACTCAAACATCTACATTTATGGTAGGTACACAACTGTACTTTTCCTGCAACTACAGCCCTACTCACATTGGGTAAGTGCCTAAAACTTTTGTTTTGTGTTATGGCAAAAGCCTTTCCATTTTTCCACACTTGTAATCTAGGTTGTTATTGAAAGAAGTAGTATCTGTTAGTATGAATGTAAGCTTTGTGACTGCCTTGGAGACTAACCATCATTGAGTATTGGGCCTTCAAATTAGGGATTTCAGAATCTGAAGAGTAAATGGTTGTAGTGGTCATATTTAATTAAAATCAAATTAAGAAAGAGTCAATTGTTCAGCAATAAAGGCACTTTTTTAAATCTGTGAGGGAGTTTAAAAATTGTAGCAAATAGCATTGTAGTCATCCCTCGAATATGTATGATATGTTGTCCCATCTTGCCTTCGTTCTTGCTGGTTGGGTTCGGAGCTGATCCTTGGCTCCGACTCGGCCGATTTTACTATAGTTCGGGAGCTTATACTGGCTCGTGGCTAACCCCTATCCCAACATGCCTAGCGGTAGCTACCTAGATCACGTTTGTTGCTTGCAGCGTCGAGATTACGACTACTAGCTCAGGCTAAGTATTTAGAGTTTTTTCATATATAGTGTCATCCTTTACAGGGTTTTTAGTGTTTAATTACCTTGTTAGTGTGTATATTTATCCCCGTTCAGTCTAACGACCTTCTGCTACTTGTTGTTGGGTGTTCTTGGCCGTCGTTTTTTCTCTTAGGCCTTGCTTTCCCCTTTGAGCTGGTTTAAATTAGTGTTCTTCTCCTTTTTACACCCTTTCAGAGTAGCCATTTTAAGTTAGAGGGTCTCCTTTTGGGGGAGTTGCCGTTTTACTTGGAGGCTCTCCCTGTTTTCTCTTCTTCTTCCCTTCAAAAAAAAAAAATATATATATATATATATATATATATATATATATATATATATATCGAGATAAGTGTGTGTGTGTGTGTGTATATATATATATATATATATATATATATATGTGGATATATATATATATATATATATATATATATATACATATATATATATATATATATATACATATATATATATACATATATATATATATATATTTATATATACATATATATTTATATACATATATATATACATATATTTATATATATATATTTATATATATATATTTATATATATATATTTATATATATATTTATATATATATTTATATATATATATATTTATATATATATATATATATATATATAAATAATAGAGTTAACCTTTTGTTTGTTGTTAGCCATTACAGCCTTGTTGGTAGTGTTAGTTGTGTGTTGCCAGCTATGTCCAAAGAGCCTAAACCTTCTGGCTTCAACAAATGTGACTCGTGTTGCCAAAAAATGTCCCTTACGGACGGGCACACGAGATGTGTATACTGTTTAGACTAGAGGCTGTTCACCTGCAGGACTCTTGCTCTGTCATGCTTTCAGTTCCAGAGTCCTGCAGGAGAGAAAGAACAAGTTAATTTTGCATGGCCTTCTGAAGAACCCTCAAGATCCTTTGTCTGAGGGTCCTCAGCCAGCCAAGCTGCCTGAAAAATCCCTCAAGTCATCCTCATCAGTTTCGAGGTCGGAACAATCTAAATCCATGGTCAAATCCTTGGCTCTATTGGTTCCCAGTGTTTGCTACGACAAAGCTAGGTCTCTGGTGGCTCCAGCAGTGTCTTTGAAGCCAGTCTGGGCCCATAAAAGAACCAGGTCTTTTTTGGAGCCGGTGCACTCTGCTCCACAATCTTCTTTGCTGCAATGTGGGGTGGGCAGTCACTGGTCCTCTTCTCATTCCTCTCAGTCCTCCGGGTTTTGGATCATGATTTGGAGAAGAGTAGTCAATAGGGTCCTAAAGTCACAGGCACTTGCCGAATTACTATTGAGCTCAGCCCATAAGGAATTGGCTCTTTTGGCCCATCCAGCTTCTCCATCAGTTCCTCTTCAGACTCTCTTGAGCTCGCAGCCAGAGTGCATGGAGGTCATAGTGGTGGAATCGTCTGCTCCGGTTCCTTCTCCTCCTTTATCGGTTCTGACACCCGCTCCGATCTCCTCGATGTCTCAGCCCATCGAGGGATCTGGGTGCTGGAGCTCTCGCCGACTACGTGGGGGGGAAGTGGCATCGGACCCTGCTCTCCCTCTCTGAGCTTTGGCACAGGTGAGTTCGGCTCCCACATAGCCTTGGAGCCATTGCTCTCAGTTCGCAGGAGATCTCTGTGCTGTTTGGAGCCAGAGGCTCCTTCGACTCGGGACCGTGATGCCTTCGAGGTGATGAGGAGCATGCTGTCTCCTGAGACCGCTCCATTGGCTCCCTCTCCCTCTGTGCCTACCTTTGACCCTCTTCCTTCCTCCAAGCGTAGGGAACCTATGCCCCAGGACACCCCATTGGGTGACCCCACTTCTTCCGAAACCTCCCCCAAATATTCGGAGGAGGTCCCTCAGAAGAAAAAATGTAAGAGGAAGCATCCGAGTCCCCCGAGTCCATCACTTCAGACACGGACTTGGATCAATCGGAAGGGTCTCTTTTTCAGACATCTTGGAAATCCTTAGAGGGGGTGGCTACAATCCCTAGCCCCTTCTGAGGACGAGTTTGTCTACCTGAACGCATTTGGTTCCCGACCCACCACTTCTTGGGTCTCTCTGCCTTTTGACCCAGTTTTGTCTGTGGTGTAGTGAGTTGGAAGACGTGGAGCCCTCCATAGATCATGGAACCTGTTCCGCGGAGACCGAATAAATTTATAACTGCACCCGAGGACAAATCCTTCCTCTCCAAAGGGGGTCCTGTTTGATGGTATGGTGGTGGCAGCAGCCACTAAGAAGAAACTTACGGAAACTTCATCTGCCGTACAAGGAGTCCCGTACGATGGGCAGGTATGGGAAGCATATGTTCTCTAGTGACCTTTACTCTCAGGTCGCTGAATTACTTGTCACACTTCACACGACTTCAGAGGCATCTCCTAAAGGAGTTAGGAGATACCCTGCAGGATCCTACAGCTAAGGGAGTTGCGAACAGGGCGGCTTCCCAGCTTGCGACCTTGACTTCAGTGGTTAACTCCTTGCATGAGGCTCATTTCTTATGTGGCAGATGGAGCGAGTAGGGCAGTAGGTACCAGAGTTGCTTTGCAAAGACACTCCTGGATGTGCCTTTGTCAGTCTGCGGAACCTTTCAAGTCTTCCTTTACCAATACTCCCTTTGATGGCTCGTCCTTTTTGGGCCTCAGGAAAAAGACTCTCACCAGGTGTCAATAGGATAGCAAGACTCTGTCTGCCATAGGAGTCCATTTTTCCACTCCATCTAGACCTTATCCTAAAGGTCAGAAGAGTGGTTTCAAAAATCCCAGGGAGCTTTGCCTGACGCACATGGAGATTTTTTCCCCCGGGGCAGAGGGGGAAATAGAAGACGCAGACCTTGTGGCAGAGGGGTTCCGCAACAGCAGGGTGACAGATACGTTCTCTGCTAGGCCCTTCCAACACTCCTGAAGGGAGGTGCGACTGTCCACCTTTGGAGGGCAGTTGAGGGCAGACTATCATTGATGTCCTTCAAGGATGCATCTGCAGTCCTAACATATGGGTTGTCCTGCCTCAGGCAGCCCTTCGGTCGGCCGGATTCCAAAGTCTGGGTCTGGCCTCGGCTGATGTCGCACTTCACCCGACGTCATAGCTGCTGCGAATTGGGTATAAAGGCATCAGCCGACGCCATTTTCCCCAGTCTTTCTTGCCACGCGGTGCCCGAAGCAGAAGCTGTTCGCAAGTGCTGGTCGGTCAGATCCAGAGATTTCTACTACTGAAGACTTCTAAAAAGCTAAGTACCCCGTTGGGAACTCTTTCTTGCCTCAGCCGATGTCAGAAAAAGTAAATAATTGTTTAACTTGTGGGAAATAAATACCTCATAAGGATTTCCACTGTTACTGCCTTCCTTGCTTAGGCCCAGACCACGACGTATCAGCTTGTCTAGCCTGTGCTTCCTTCAACCGACGGACACTTGGACGTCGGTTGGAGTTTGCAGAAGAGTTTTTGGTCCCGCTTTTGCTTACAAAATGCCGTCGGAGACTCCGACTTCACAATTAGCTAAAAAGCGTAAGGAAAAGGACCGACACTCGCGGTCCGCGGTTTCGGCCGAAACCACGGTTAAGCCAAGCGCGAGTGTCTCAGTTTCGGCTGAAACCGAGTCCCCGGTTCTTCCTTCGGCCGAAAGCATGCCTCCAATAGCCGAGGCCTCACACAGCATGGCTGAATCTGCTACTGAAATTTTCCCTGCTGTAGCAGGCACCCAGGATTTATCAGATACTATTCCTTTAGACATATCTACTCCTGCACGTGGAGCTGCTAGGCCCCCTGCATCTATGTCTATCAAGGCTTTTTCTAGGGCTAAAGCAGCTAAATCTTCAAAGGCCTTGCCTGCTAAAACCCCCTCACACAGGCCTACCTCTAGTTCCCAAATGCACAGCCTGGCTGAGGATCTCATTTCTTTGATCAGGGGATCCCAACCTCACCCAGACAGGGCCTCTCAACCCCCTTCAGAGAAGAGGCCTAGAGCAGAGCCCCCGGATCCTGTTTCTACAGACTATTCCTCGGATGATTCAGAAAACTCAGATCCTCCAGAAGGCCCATATTCTCCTTATGAGGATTCTGATGCAGAAGACTCCATTCCTTCTGCCTCTCCTCCTGAGGAATTTTCTTTTGGGGAAACCTTACATGCTATGAGAGAGCATTTTCAATGGCAGGGCCAGGATTTTTCAGATTCAAGAAAAAGGCTAAGGACCTTTTTACATTTACCACAGCATAGACCTTTAGCCATTCCTCCAGTACTAACAGTTGTTGTTGATGCATATAATGATGCCTGTACTGCCTCTGACTCTCTTCCCCCGGCCCCTGCCAAGCCCGACAGATATTACAGGGTCCCGGACACACACTTTCACTTGTATAAGGCTCCTATTGCAGATCCTGAAACCATTTCACAGGGCCCCAAAGCTGTAGCAGCTGCCTCTGCCAAAACCCCCCTCCCCTCTGAAAGAGAATCTAGAGCATTAGAGAGATGGGGTAAAAAAGTTTATACTTCTGCTACTCTTTCGGCTAGGGCCTTAAACTGTCAATTCCACATGATTCAGTATCAGGAATTTTTATTAGACCAGTTAAATAAAAAACTGTCCTCTCCTGAACCTATAGACCGTAAGTCCCTTCAGGATTTGGTACATAACACTCAGCAGGTCAGTAATCATTCCTTAAAATGCGGCTATGATGCACTGGAGGCTTCCTTTAGATCAGCTATGACTGGAACAGTGATCAGAAGGCATGCATGGTTAAAAGAGCAATCCTTACCAGACCATGTAAAGTCCAAGCTCCTAGATGCTCCCATGGAGAAACAAAGTTTGTTTGGCTCCCCTGCACAGCAACTGCTAAAGAAGGTGGAAGAAAAAGCAAAATCTGTCCAAACAGTCAAGGATTTCTTACAGGTCCAGCCTCCGAGGTTTAGTAGAAATTGGCCTTCGAAGAATTGGTCCTTTCCAGACACCTCCAGAACACAGAGAGGCAGAAATAGGCACCCAAGAGGCAGAGGTCAATCCAGAGATGCCTACAGGGGACGTCAGTGGCAGCCTAACAACCAGAGAAGTACTGCCACAGATCCAGCTACTGCCACTTCCACAGGACAGACACAATGACTTGACTTTGATACCGCTTACCAGGGAACAACTGGAAGCACCCTTAGGCGGAAAGCTAGCCTTATTTTCCGTAAACTGGCATTACATTACAGGAGACAAATGGATTTTACAGACAATAGACAAAGGCTACAGGTTTCACTTCCACACTCTACCAAAAAAGAGAGGAATGCCAAACCTACCACCAAACCAAAAAACAAACGCTCTAGGACAAATCAACCATTTACTAAGGATGAGAGCTATAGAAAAGGTACCGCCTATGGAACAAGGACAAGGATTTTACTCCAGACTTTTCCTGGTACCAAGGAAAGAAAACCAATGGAGGCCTATTCTCGACCTGTCCGCTCTGAACACATATCTCATTGTTCCAAAATTCAAAATGCTGACCCTACAGCAACTTCTTCCCATGCTGGGCAAGGAGTCTTGGCTGGTGACTCCAGATCTCAAGGAGGCATACCTGCACGTCCCTATACGACCAGATTGCAGAAGATACGTCAGATTTCTTGCAGGATCAGAGCATTATCAATTCTCAGCATTGCCCTTTGGCTTATCTACTGCGCCCAGAGTATTCAGGAAATGCCTGGCATCAGTAATTGCTCATTGCAGGCTTCAGGGAATTCAGATTTATCCATACCTGGAAGACTGCCTAATACAAGCGGACAACAAGACCAAACTAACAAAAGATTTGGAAAAAGTTATACAACTACTGCAAGCCCTGGGATACACAGTCAACATCAAAAAGTCAAGACTGGTACCATCCCAAATTATAACATTCTTGGGTGCAGAACTGGACACATCAAATCAGATGGCATTTCTCACAGCAGAAAAGCAAAGGCAACTACCTCTCTATTTCATGGCATTAACAACACAGAACCAGCTTACAGCAAGGAAAGTCCTGCAAGCCCTGGATTACATGGCATCCTGCATAATATTGATTCCACATGCCAGGCTGCATACGAGGAAGTTGCAATGGTACCTAAGGAATGTATGGTCTCAACACAAGCACAGTCTAGAAGCCCAGATTCCAATAATTCCATGCCTGAAACAAGAATTCCTGTGGTGGGCTCAGGCCTGTCAGTTGAACAGAGGACTGCCTTTCCACAAACCTCGCCCAAGCCAGACTATCACCACGGACGCCTCAGACCTAGGCTGGGGGGCACACATGGTGGACAAGTGTATACAAGGCCTATGGACACAAGACCAGCTGAACCTACACATAAATCAAAAAGAGATGCTGGCAGTGAAACAGGCACTTCAGACATTCAGACCTTTTCTTCACCAGGGTCATTTGCTGATAAGGACGGACAACACCACAGTCATGTGGTATATCAACAAACAGGGAGGCACACACTCATATCCTCTATGCCGGATGGCAATGGACCTGTGGAATGTGGCCCTGAACCTCAACATTTAGCTCCAGCTATATTTGTGCCAGGAAAAGAAAATATACTAGCAGACACCTTAAGCAGAACTACCACGGATGCCCACGAATGGATGCTGCATCCAGACATCTTCAAAACCATTACAAAGAAATGGGGACTACCAGAAATAGACCTGTTCGCATCCCCACACAACCACCAATTGAGGAAATTCTGCACAAGGACATACCACCCACTTGCTTGGAAGGTGGACTCCCTATCCTTCAGTTGGGAAAACCTGACCGCATATGCATTCCCACCTCTTCCTTTGATGCACAAAGTGCTACTGAAGATCAAAGAAGATCAGCCAAGGATCATCCTGATAGCTCCAGACTGGCCGAGGCAGCATTGGTACCCGCTACTGAGGAGTATGTCTCGGACACACGCATGGCCTCTACCTCTACTTCCTTTACTGCTAACACAGAACAACTACAAGATCCTACATCCAAACTTGAAAACACTACAGCTAGCTGCTTGGAATATTACATAAAACAAAATAACCCAGATTTATCTCAGAGGGTTAAAGACATTATCCTGGAGGCTCGCAGACCCTCCACAAGGAAGACTTATTCAGCCAAATGGAAAAGATACCTCATTTGGAGTGCAGCAAAAGAAGAAAATGTATCATTAGCAAACATAGCTAGCATCCTGGAATACTTAGCAGAACTTTTCCACAATGGCCTGTCTTACTCCTCCATTAAGATTCATGCATCAGCAATTTCAGCAGAATACAACATGGATCCTCAGGTTCTCTCAACCTCTACTCAGGCAGTTTCTGAGAGGAATTAAAAATGTAAAGCCTCCAAGGAAGCCACCTTTGCCTACATGGGACCTTAACTTTGTACTGGAAAAGTTAACACTTCCCCCTTTCGAACCAGCAGCAACAGCAGAATTACAGTTCTTATCTTGGAAAACTGCTTTCCTGCTTGCAATCACTTCAGCAAGAAGGGTTTCTGAATTACAGGCATTAATGGCAGTACAGCCCTTCCTTATCTTCCATCAGGATAGAGTGTCCTTGAGAACTAACCCTACTTTTATGCCAAAAGTGGTCTCCAGGGTATCATTGAACCAAGCAATCCACCTACCAACATTCTTCCCCAACCCACAGAACAGGGGGGAAAGACTACTACATACCTTGGATGTGCACAGGCAATTGCGCTACTATCTGGACAGAACCAAGACCAACAGAAAAACTGACCAGCTTCTGGTAGCATATGCAACAGGAATGGAAGGAAAAGCAATTTCAAAACAGACAATCTCAAAATGGATAGGAAATTGCATTAGATTTTGTTACCCTTTTCATGGAAAGAGAACTCCAGAAAACATCAGTCCTCACTCCACAAGGGCTACAGCCACTACTACAGCTTTCCTACGAGGAGTGGCTACCAAAGACATTTTAGAAGCTGCTACTTGGAGCTCCGTGCATACATTTGCCAAGCATTATAATCTACCTTTATACTCCAGATCCCGAGCAGGTTTTGCAACTGCTGTTTTGCAAGGGATCTTAACTACACCATAATCATCTTAGTGCCTCTTCCCCCAGTTTGGCTATGGTATTCTACCCATATGTTAGGACTGCAGATGCATCCTTGAAGGACATAGTACAGTTTTGTGCCTACCATAAATGTAGATGTCCGAGAGGTATGCATCTGCAGTCAGGATTACCCACCCTCCTTCCCCTCTGTGGTACTCCTAGGGTATTTACCCATCTTGTAGCTAGCTGGGGGAATCTATTATGGTGTATTTGTTTGTATATACATGCTTATTTTTGTTTGCTCTCTACTGTTTGGAATTATTTGCATTTATCCAAATTTAGCCTTCCTAGAGGGCACCTGGCATCTGGGGCAAGGAACACTGAGGAAAATGGCGTCGGCTGATGCCTTTATACCCAGTTCGCAGCAGCTATGACGTTGGGTGAAGTGCGACATCAGCCGAGGCCAGACCCAGACTTTGGAATCCGGCCGACCGAAGGGCTGCCTGAGGCAGGACAACCCATATGTTAGGACTGCAGATGCATACCTCTCGGACATCTACATTTATGGTAGGTACAAAACTGTACTTTCCCAGCACCCTGGCAAACCATCACGAAAGAAGCATGGTTACTGTCAATAATATCCAGGTGTTACAAAATTCTTTTTTCCCAGTTTACCCCCCTCAAGAGAAAAACTGCCTCACTCAATCCTAAAGTTACAAAGATTGCTAGAAAAAACAACCATTCAAGAAGTCACCGCAGACCAAACTGAATCCGGAACTTACTCAAGGTTCTTTTTCGTTCCAAAAAATACAGGGGACTAGAGACCTATTTTGGATCTCAGCAAGCTAAACAAATTGGTAAAAAAGACAAAGTTTCGGATGGTAACACCGCAGTCCATTCTTCTCTTCTTGGGTCAGGACAGTTGGATGTGTTCCATCGATCTTCAGGACGCGTACTACCACATAAAAATGGACAGGTGATCCAGGAGATTCCTACACTTCTGGCTGGGAGCCAGCCATTATCAGTTCAGAGCCCTGCCCTTTGGTCTTACCACAGCCCCCAGGGTGTTCACGGCTCACCTGAGGCGTCTAGGATTCCAGGTGTTTCCATATCTAGATGACTGGCTCCACACTGCTACCACGGAGCATCAACTGATCAAAGCATGGGACTACACAATTCATACTTGTTCCAAGCTAGGTATCACCATAAACTACGAAAAGTCTGCCTTGTTGCTTTGTCAGTCTTAACTTTATAGGGACAGACTTGGATACAAGACTCATGATATCGAAGCTGCCTCAAGACAGGGTGTCCACCATTCGTCAGCAAGTTTTGTTTATTTATTTATTTATTTTATTTTATTTTACATTTGTTAACCGGGAAAAAATCCGACTGGATACAATGTCCTTTTTCAGCGGAGGCCCGGGGAGAAAAGCTCCAACATTATACAAAAATACAGACATTTCCAAAATTATAATAATACAGAGAGAGAAACAGTCAAATATCAAACAAACAATCAGGTTGCAAAATTCATTTGTTAACAATGCATATAAGGAAATAAAAAAATGAAGACAATGAACAATTCAGGTAGATAATAGAGACTAGGAAATGTCAGTCAGGAGATGAGCATTGGCAAAGCCAGTGCTTCTGATAGTGGTGAAACAGTTGTTTCTTGAAATGGGGTAGAGAGGTAGAGGAAAGAATACTGGTGGGAAGAGAGTTCCAGACTTTTCCAACGGCGTTTGGAAAGAGTGCATCTCCTCCAGTATTGTAAGCTTTGACCGTCTTTGAGTGGTCTGTTTGCAGAACGTAGACTGTTAAGATTAGAGTATGGAAGGACTAGGTTCTGAAGTGAAGGACAATTGTCGGGGTTTGAGAATTTTATGTACCTCAGTGAGTTGGGTAACTCTAACAAGGTTGGGGAGTTCAATCCATTTTAGGTTTTTTAGGTTGGTGCAATGATGGGTCCTGTATGGAGTTCCTGCTGCAAATCTAGCTATATGATTATATGAGCTGGATAGTTTATCTAGTATGGTTTTGTTAAGATTGGTGAATATTGCAGATGAATAAAGAAGGGTGGAGAGCAAATGTGTTCGGGCAATGGTGACTTTAGTACTTGGTGTTAGGAAGTTTTTAATTCTATAGAGCGATCCTAATTTTTTGTTTACTGTTCTGATGGACAGGTTGATATGTATGTCGAATTTCAGTTTATTATCAATAGTAACTCCAAGCAATTTCGTGTGGGGGTCTGGGGAAATGATAGTACCATTTTTGGATGTTATGGAGACATCAATAAGGTGATTTTTGTGAGTTGGTTGAAAGATCAATAATTTAGTTTTTTTAGGATTTAGGATTAACTGTCGACCTAATAGCCAGTTTTCGACTTTGGTGAAGCAATTTTGGGTTTTAGTTAATAGTCTGTCTGGAGATGTATCCGAACAAACCAGTGTTGAGTCATCCGCATATTGAATACAGGTGGCCTCGGGAATGACTGTATGGAGGTCATTAATGAAGACCGAGAAAAGAAGTGGCCCCAAAATGGACCCTTGAGGGACCCCAATGGTATTTGGTAGTAAAGTGGAGAGAGTATTCTGCCACAATACTGCTTGTTTCCTGTCTGAGAGGTAGGCTTTAAACCAGTCTAGTGTCAAGTTATCCAGGTAGAGGTTTTTAAGGTTTCCATGAGTAGTTGATGGTTGACCATATCAAATGCTTTTGATAGGTCTAGAAATAAGGCAGAGGACACTTTCTTGTCATTACGGTTATGGTTTATTGTGTCAGTAAAGGAGAGAAGGGCAGTTGTGGTACTGTGTTTGGGTCTGAAACCATGCTGGGAGTTGGCTAGTAGGTTGTTATGGATAAGATAGTGGAGTAGCTGTTTGTGCATACATCTTTCCATAATTTTGGCTAATGGGGACATTAACGCTATGGGCCTATAGTTAGATAATTCTGTGGATGTCCCTCCTTTATGGAGTGGTATTACATGGGATACTTTCCATAAAGTTGGTACTATTGACTCTGAGAAAGTTCGATTAATGAGGTTAGAAACTGGATAGGCTATAACATCTGCAGCTTTTTGAAGGTATTCTGCTGGGAGTAGGTCTGCAGAGGGGGTAGATGGTTTAAGTGTTTGTAAAGGGCTCTTATTGAAGATGTAGGGACACTTTTAGGAAGAAGGTCTTTAAAGGTTGTGGTAGTGTTTCATGATCGGTTGGCTACAAGAGGATAGTTGGTTGGCTAAGGTTTTGGTAATGTTTGTAAAGAACATATTGAAGGTATTGGCTATTTCTATGGGGTCTTTATCCATTGCTGTTTCAGGAGTTGGAGTGGATGATTTACCTGGGTGGAGAAGATTATTCAAGCCTGCCCAGAATTTCTGAGGGTTATTTTGGTGCTTATTCTGTAACAAACAATAAAAGTTTTTTGTCAGCTACTATGGCTTTTCGTTGCATTTCTTAGTTGTTGGAATTTGACGGTCTAGGATTGTTTTGGTTATACCAGGTATTCCAAGCTTTATTTCTGAGTTTTATTTTGAGTTTGATTCAGTTGAGAGCCAAGGGGCAATCTTTGTTTTGGTTTTGATGAGTCTTTTGGGGGTATCTAGTATGGATAGAAAGGTGGTATTGAAATGTTCTACTGCTTCATCTAGGGGAAGATATTTGAGTGGTGTCCAGTTACAAGATTGCAGCTCATTTTAAATTTTATGAGGTCAAAGTTTTTTTTGTTTCTTATAGATCTAAAGACTGGGACAGTGGACTGGTCAGGTTTATTTTTAGTAATATATGTGATAAGGTGGTCACTAATTTCATTAGGCAGGGTTCCGGACGTATATGTGTGAGGGTGATTGTTTATAAGGATCCAGTCAAGAATGCTTTCTTTTTGATTAGAGTTTCCCATTCTGGTGGATGTAGTAATAATTTGTGAGTAACCATGAAGGTTGATGTTAGTGGGGTTATTATCATTAGAGCATAGGTACCAATCAATGTTAACGTCACTCATAATTATAGTTTCTTGTGGGTAGTTATTCATTAGCCAGTTTAGTATATTCTCCAATGTATAGACATTGTTCCCAGGGGGGATATATAAAACAATTAGGTTAATACTTTTTTCTTTATTTAAGTGAATCTTTAAGGCGAGTATTTCAGCATTAGAGAATTGCGGTGGTTGGGTAGGATTAATGGTAACGTTAAGGTTAGTTTTAAAGAGTGCAGCGACTCCGCCACCTTTTTTTTTGTTTCTATCATTCCTGTATATATTATATCCAGGTGGGATGAGTTCATTGTCTTTGATCTCTGGCTTTAGCCATGTTTCAGTTAGACACATTATATCTGGTAGGTAAGTATCTAGGAGTGCATGTAAATTATGCACTTTGTTGTTGACACTTCTAAGATTCAGTTTCTCATAAAAAAGATGAGAGTTCAGGCAAGAAATGTATTACAAGTCTTGGTCTCAATGGCCACAGCAATTACACTAGATGTCCTTCAAGGATGCATCTGCAGTCATAACAAATGGGTTGTCCTGTCGTCAGGCAGCCCTTCGGTCGGCCGGATTCCAAAGTCTGGGTCCGGCTTCGGCTGATGTCGCACTTCACCCGACGTCATCTCTGCTGGTCTTCGGGTATAAAGGCATCAGCCGACGCCATTTTCCTCAGTCTTTCTTGCCGCGTGGCGCCCGAAGCAGAAGCTGTTCGCAAGTGCCGGTCGGTCAGATCCAGAGATTCCTACTACCGAATACTACTTCGAAGACTTCTAAAAAGCTAAGTACCCCGTTGGGGACTCTTTCTTGCCTCAGCCGATGTCAGAAAAAGTAAATAACTGTTTAACTTGTGGGAAACAAATACCTCATAAAGATTTCCACTCTTACTGCCTACCTTGTTTAGGCCCAGACCACGACGTAGCAGCCTGTTTAGCCTGTGCTTCCTTCAACCGACGAACGCTTAAGCCGGGTCGGAGTTTGCTGAACAGTTTTTCGCTCAGATTTTGCGTACATTATGCCGCCGGATCCTCCGACTACCCAAATTGTTAAAACGCAAAGAAAAAGACCGACACTCGCGGTCCGCGGTTTCGCCGAAACCACGGTTAAGCAAGCATGAGTGTTTCGGTTTCGCCAAAACCGAGAAAACGGGTCAATCTTCAGCGAATCCATGACTACTACAGAGGCTTCTGCTACCTTAGTTGAATCGGCCTCTGAAGTTTTGCCTACTACTGTGGTTCCTAGTGAATTATCAGACACCATCCCTTTGGATGTCTCTACCCCAGCACATGGTGCTGCTAGGCCTCCTGCAGCCATGTCTATAAAGGCCTTTGCCAGGGCTAAAGCAGCCAAAACTGTTAAATCAGTGCCTGTTAAGACCCCCTCACATAGGCCCACTTCTAGTTCACAAATGCTTACTCTGGCAGAGGATTTAATCTCCTTAATTAGGGGATCCCAATCTCACCCAGACAGGGCCTCTCAGCCTCCAGAAAAGAGACCTAGAGCAGAGCCCCGCGAGCCAGTGTCCTCTGATGATTCTTCAGATGACTCAGACATTACAGATCAGCCAGAGGCTCCTTTTTCTACTTATGAAGATTCCGATGCTGAAGAATCCTTTCCATCTGCCTCTCCACCAGAGGAATTTTCCTTTGGGGAAACCTTACATGCCATGAGAGAACATTTCCAATGGCAGGGACAAGATTTCTCAGATTCAAGAAAAAGGCTTAGGACCTTTCTGCACTTACCACAACATAGGCCCTTAGCTATACCTCCAGTTCTGCCTGTTGTGGATGATGCATTTAATGATGTTTGCACTGCTCCTGATACTTTACCTCCAGCCCCTGCCAAACCAGATAGATTTTACAGGGTGTCAGACACTCATCACCACCTATACAAGGCCCCACTTGCAGATCCTGAGACTATATCCCAGGGGCCTAAGGCAGTAGCTTCGACCTCAGCAAAAAAAACCCCTCTCCCTTCTGAAAGGGAATCCAGGTCCTTAGAGAGATGGGGTAAAAAAGTTTACACCTCTGCTACTCTCTCAGCTAGAGCTTTAAACTGTCAGTTTCACATGATCCAATACCAAGAGTTTATGCTTGATCAGTTAACTAAGAAGCTGTCCTCTGATGAATCCTTAGATAAGAAATATGTTTTAGAAATGGTGAATAACATTCAGCAGGTTAGTAACCATTCGTTAAAATGTGGCTATGATGCACTGGAGGCTTCATTTAGATCAGCCATGACTGGCACAGTGATAAGAAGGCATGCATGGTTGAAGGAACAGGTTTTGCCGGATCATGTTAAAGCAAAGCTGTTAGATGCTCCTATGGATAAGGCCAGTCTATTTGGTACACCTGCTCAGCAAGTAATGAAGAAAATGGAAGAGAAGGCAAAATCTGTACAAACAGTTAAGAATTTCTTACAGGTTCAGCCCCCAAGGTTTAGCAGGAACTGGCCTGCCAAAAATTGGTCCTTTCCAGACTCCTCAAAATCTCAAAGAGGCAGGAATAGACGCTCTAGAGGCAGAAATCAATCCAGAGGAGGTGCCTATAGAGGACGCCAGTGGCAAGGCAATAACCAGAGAGGCACAGACACAACCACTGCCACTGCAACAGGACAATCACAGTGACTTGACTCTGACACCGCCTACCAGGGAGCAAATAGCAGCACCTTTAGGCGGAAAGTTAGCCTTATTTTCGAAAAATTGGCACTATATCACAAAAGACAAGTGGATTTTGCAAACCATAGACCAAGGCTACAGGTTCCACTTCCACACCTTGCCAGTAAAAAGAGGAATGCCAAACCTACCTCCAAAACAAAAAACAGAAGCTCTAAAGCAGATAGCTCAATTAACAAAGATGAGAGCTGTGGAAAGAGTACCAATAACACAACAGGGCAAAGGATTCTACTCCAGACTCTTCCTAGTACCAAGAAAAGAGAAAAGTTGGAGACCTATTCTCGACCTGTCCGTCTTAAACACATACATCATTGTACCAAAATTCAAAATGCTGACCCTACAGCAACTTCTTCCCATGTTGGGCAAGGAGTGTTGGCTGGTAACTCTAGATCTCAAGGAGGCATACCTGCACGTCCCCACACGACCAAATTGCAGAAGATACCTCAGATTTCTTGCAGGATCAGAGCATTATCAATTCTCAGCATTGCCCTTTGGCTTATCTACTGCGCCCAGAGTATTCACAAAATGCCTGGCATCAGTAATCGCTCATTGCAGGCTACAGGGAATCCAAATTTATCCATACCTGGACGACTGCCTGTTACAAGCGGACAACAAAAGCAAGCTGACAACAGATTTACAGAGAGTCATTTGCTTACTACAAGCCCTGGGATACACAGTTAATTTAAAAAAGTCAAGACTGACACCATCCCAGATAAGAACATTCTTGGGTGCGGAATTGGACACAGTAAAACAAATGGCATTCCTAACTGCAGTGAAACAAGAGTTCCTATGGTGGGCTCAAGCATGCCAGTCAAACCCAGGCTTGCCCTTCCACAACTTTCAAGCAAACCAAACCATCACAACGGACGCCTCAGACCTAGGCTGGGGGGCGCACATGTTGGACAAGTGCATACAAGGATTGTGGACTCCAGACCAGCTGCACCTGCACATAAACCAAAAAGAAATGCTGGCAGTAAAACTAGCAATCCAGAAATTCAAACCATTCCTCAAAGAAGGCCATTTAATGATAAGGACAGACAACACCACAGTCATGTGGTACATCAACAAACAGGGAGGCACTCATTCATACCCCTATGCAGAATGACTCTGGACCTTTGGAATATGGCTCTGAGCTACAACATCCAGTTACAGGCAATATTTGTGCCGGGAAAAGAAAACACCCTAGCAGACATGTTAAGCAGAACCACCTCGGATGCTCACGAATGGATGCTACACCCGGACATCTTCAAGGCCATCACAAAGAAATGGGGAATGCCACAAATAGACCTATTCGCATCCCCACTCAATCTCCAGCTCAAAAAATTCTGCACAAGGACATGCCACCCACTAGCATGGAAGGTGGACTCTCTATCCTTCAGTTGGAAAGGCCTGACAGCATATGCATTTCCACCTCTTCCTTTGATGCACAAGGTACTACTGAAAATCAAAGAGGAACATCCAAGGATAATTCTGATAGCTCCGAATTGGCCAAGACAACACTGGTATCCTTTGCTGAGGAGCATGTCTCAGGGGAGAATGTGGCCAATACCCCTGATGCCTTTGATGTTAACTCAGAACAACTACAACACCATGCACCCAAACCTAAAAACCTTGCAACTGACTGCCTGGAACATCACATAACAGCAACTAACCCACACTTATCCCACAGGGTTAAAGACATTATCCTTGAAGCCCGCAGACCTTCAACAAGAAGGAACTATGCAGGAAAATGGAAAAGGTTTGTCATTTGGAGTACTGAAAGAGGAAAAGATGTCTCGAACATAGATATTGCTAACATCCTGGAGTACTTGGCAGAGCTTCTACATACGGGCCTGTCCTATTCCTCCATCAAGATACATGCATCAGCTATTTCCGCAGAATACAGCTTCGATCCACCTGTCCTTTCGCATCCTCTACTCAGGCAATTCCTCAGAGGGATCAAGAATGTAAAACCTCCTAGGAAACCACCATTACCAGCATGGGACTTGAACTTTGTGATAGAAAAATTGACACTCCCTCCATTTGAACCAGCAGCAACAGCAGATCTTCAACACCTATCATGGAAAACTGCTTTCCTACTGGCAATTACTTCAACAAGGAGGGTTTCGGAACTACAGGCCTTAATGGCAGTACAACCCTTCCTAATCTTCCATCAAGATAGAGTGTCCATGAGAACTAATCCTACATTTATGCCTAAGGTGGTATCCAGAGTGTCTTTAAACCAGGCAATCCACCTACCTACCTTCTTTCCCAATCCACAGAACAGGGAAAGGCTGCTGCATACCTTGGATGTACATAGACAGCTACGCTACTACCTGGACAGAACCAAAAGTAACAGAAAACTGACCAGCTTTTAGTAGCCTATGCAACAGGAAGGGAAGGAAAAGCAATTTCCAAACAGACAATCTCCAAATGGATAGGAAATTGCATAAGATTCTGTTACTCCTACCATGGAAAACCAGTTCCACAGAACATAAGACCTCATTCTACAAAGGCTACAGCCACTACCACAGCTTTCTTACGAGTGGCAACCAAGGACATTATTGAGGCGGCTACTTGGACCTCCATGCATACATTTGCCAAGCATTATAATTTACCTCTATACTCTAGATCCCGAGCAGGGTTTGCCACTGCTGTATTGCAAGGGATCCTAACTACACCATAATTCTTCTTCCTCCTCCCCTAGTTTGGCTATGGTATTCTACCCATTTGTTATGACTGCAGATGCATCCTTGAAGGACATAGTACAGTTTTGTACCTACCATAAATGTAGATGTCCGAACAGGATAGCATCTGCAGTCAGGATTACCCACCCTCCTTCCCTCTGTGGTACTCCTAGGGTATTTACCCTCCTAATAGCTAGCTGGGGAGTCTCTTATGGTGTATTTGTTTGTATATATGTACATACATGCTTATTTTTTGTGTTTGCCTTCTACTATTTTGGAAACATTGGCATTTATCCAAAATTTAGCTTTCCTAGAGGGCAACTGGCATCTGGGGCAAGAAACACGGAGGAAAATGGCGTTGGCTGATGCCTTTATACCGAACCAGCAGAGGCGTCGGGTGAAGTGCGACATCAGCCGAAGCCGGACCCAGACTTTGGAATCCGGCCGACCGAAGGGCTGCCTGATGACAGGACAACCCATTTGATGTCCTTCATGGATGCATCTGCAGTCATAACAACTGGGTTGTCCTGTCGTCAGGCAGCCCTTCAGTCGGCCGGATTCCAAAGTTCGTCCGCTTCGACTGATGTCGACTTCACGACGTCATCTCTGTTGGTCTTCGGTATAAAAGCATCAGCCCATTTTCCCAGTCTTCTTGCCGCGTGGCGCCGAAGCAGAAGCTGTTCGCAAGTGCCGGTCGGTCGGATCCAGAGATTACTTCTACGAATACTACTTGAAGACTTCTAAAGCTAAGTACCCGTTGGGGACTCTTTCTTGCCTCAGCCGATGTCAGAAAAAGTTAATAATTGTTTAACCTGTGAAACAAATACCTCATAAAGATTTCCACTCTTACTGTCTGCCTTGTTTAGGCCCAGCCTGACGTAGCAGCCTGTTCGGCCTGTGCTTCTTTCAACCGACGAGCTTAGGCGTCGGTCGGAGTTTGCAGAACAGTTTTTCGGTTCTGATTTTGCGTACATTATGCCGTCGGATCCTCCGACTACATTCTGCCAACGCAAAGATAAAGACCGACACTCGCGGTCCGGTTTCGGCGAAACCATGGTTAAGCAAACGCGAGTGTCTCGGTTTCGGCAAACCGAGAAAACTGATCAAAATACAGCTGAATCTATCTCTACAGCTGAGGCCCCTGCTACCACTCTTGAATCGGCCTCAGAAATTTTATCCACTACGGTGGTTGCCACTGACTTATCAGACACCATTCCCTTGGATGTCTCTACCCCAGCACGTGGTACTGCTAGGCCTCCAGCAGCCATGTCCATTAAGGCCTTCGCCAGGGCTAAAGCAGCCAAGACTACTAAAACAGTGCCTGTTAAACCCCCCTCCACCAGGCCCTCTTCTAGTTCTCAAATGCTTACTTTGGCAGAAGATTTAATTTCATTAATTAGAGGATCTCAATCTCACCCAGACAGGGCCTCTCAGCCCCCAGAGAAGAGACCTAGGGCAGAGCCCCCTGAGCCAGTGTCCTCTGATGATTCTGCTGATGAATCAGACATAACTGACCAGCCAGAGGCTCCTTTCTCCAATTTTGAAGATTCTGATGCTGAAGAATCCATTCCAGCTGCTTCCCCACCAGAAGAATTCTCCTTTGGGAAACCTTACATGCCATGCGAGAGCAGTTCCAATGGCAGCAACAGGATTTTTCAGACTCCAGAAAAAGACTTAGGACTTTTTTGCACCTTCCACAGCACAGGCCCCTTAGCTATACCTCCTGTTCTCTCTGTGGTGGATGATGCTTTCAATGATGTCTGCTCCGCTCCAGATTCTTTACCCCCAGCCCCTGCCAAACCAGACAGATTTTACAGGGTGCCAGATACTCATCATCACCTTTACAAGGCCCCACTTGCAGACCCCGAAACTATATCCCAGGGTCCCAAGGCAGTAGCCGCGACCATAGCTAAAAACCCTATTCCTTCTGAAAGGGAAGCAAGGTCATTAGACAGATGGGGTAAAAAGGTTTACACTTCAGCTACTCTCTCAGCTAGAGCTTTAAATTGTCAGTTTCACATGATACAATACCAAGAGTTTATGCTTGATCAGTTAACTAAAAAGCTAACCACTGACGAATCTCTTGATAAGAAATATGTATTAGAAATGGTAAATAGCATACAACAGGTTAGTAACCATTCCTTAAAATGTGGCTATGATGCACTGGAGGCTTCATTTAGATCAGCCATGACTGGCACAGTAATAAGAAGGCATGCATGGCTAAAGGAGCAAGCTCTACCGGATCATGTTAAATCTAAGTTGCTAGATGCTCCTATGGATAAGACAAGTTTGTTTGGTACACCTGCCCAGCAGGTTATGAAGAAAATGGAAGAAAAGGCAAAATCAGTTCAAATGGTTAAAGATTTCTTGCAGGTTCAACCCCCAAGGTTTAGCAGGAACTGGCCTGCCAAAAATTGGTCCTTTCCTGACTCCACAAGATCTCAAAGGGGCAGGAATAGACATTCCAGAGGCAGAAACCAATCCAGTGGAGGTGCCTACAGAGGACGACAGTGGCAAGGTAACAACAGAGGCACAGACACAACCTCTGCCACTACATCAACACAACCACAGTGACTTAATCCTAAATCCGCCTACCAGGGAACAAATAGCAGCTCCTCTAGGCGGAAAGTTAACCTTATTTTCAAAGAACTGGCACCACATAACAAAAGACAAGTGGATTTTACAAACCATAGATCAAGGTTACCGGTTCCACTTCCACACTTTACCAGTCAAAAGAGGAATGCCAAATCTACCTCCAAATCAAAAAACAGAGGCTCTACAACAGATAATGGAGTTAGCAAACATGAGAGCTGTGGAAAAAGTGCCAACAGCAGAGCAAGGAAAGGGTTCTACTCCAGACTATTCCTAGTTCCAAGAAAGGAAAAAGTTGGAGACCAATTCTCGACCTGTCCACCTTAAATACATACATCATTGTCCCAAAATT
The DNA here is from genome assembly GCF_019279795.1 of Protopterus annectens. NCBI lineage: Eukaryota > Metazoa > Chordata > Ceratodontiformes > Protopteridae > Protopterus > Protopterus annectens. The sequence goes on along the minus strand of NC_056750.1, from coordinate 842,316,085 downwards.
CAAAATGCTGACCCTACAGCAACTTCTTCCCATGCTGGGCAAGGAGTGTTGGCTGGTAACTCTAGATCTCAAGGAGGCATACCTGCACGTCCCCATTCGACCAATCTGCAGAAGATACCTCAGATTTCTTGCAGGATCAGAGCACTATCAATTCTCAGCATTGCCCTTTGGCTTATCTACTAAGCCCAGAGTATTCACAAAATGCCTGGCATCAGTAATTGCCCATTGCAGACTACAGGGAATTCAAATTTACCCATACCTGGACGACTGCCTGCTACAAGGGGACAACAAAAGCAAGCTGACAACAGATTTACAAAGGGTCATTTACTTGCTACAAGCACTGGGATACACAGTCAATTTACAAAAGTCAAGGCTGATACCATCCCAAACAAGGACATTCTTGGGAGCGGAATTGGACACAGTAAGACAAATGGCATTCCTAACTACAGAAAAACAAAAAGAACTCCCTCTTTACTTCTTGGCACTAACAAAACTGAACAAGTTAACAGCAAGAAAGGTACTGCAGGCCTTGGGTTTCATGGCATCATGCATAATCTTGGTTCCATTTGCCAGACTACATATGAGAAAACTACAGTGGTACCTAAAGAATTTATGGTCCCAACACAGACACAGCCTAGAAACAGAAATCCCACTAATTCCATGCTTAAAACAGGAGTTCCTATGGTGGGCTCAGGCATGCCAGTCAAACCCAGGCCTACCCTTTCGCAGATGTCAAGCAAGCCAGACCATCACAACAGGCGCCAGACCTAGGATGGGGGCCCACATGCTGGACAAATGCGTGCAAGGATTGTGGACACAGGATCAACTTCACCTGCACATCAACCTAAAAGAAATGCTGGCAGTAAAACTGGCAATCCAAAGTTCAGACCATTTCTCAAAGAGGGCCAGTTGATGATAAGGCAGACAACACCACAGTCATGTGGTACATCAACAAACAGGGAGGCACTCATTCATACCCCCTATGCAGAATGACTTTGGAGCTGTGGACCCTGGCACTCAGCTACAACATCCAGTTACAGGCAATATTTGTACCAGGAAAAGAAACACTCTAGCAGATATATTAAGCAGAACCACATCGGATGCCCACGAATGGCAGCTGCACCGGACATCTTCAAGACCATCTCAAAGAAATGGGGAATGCCTCAGATAGATCTATTCGCATCACCTCTCAATCACCAGCTCAAAAAATTCTGCACAAGGACATTTCACCCACTAGCATGGAAAGTGGATTCGCTCTCCTTCAGCTGGAAATGCCTAACAGCATATGCATTCCCACCTCTTCCCTTGATACACAAAGTACTACTAAAAATCAAGGAAGAACGTCCAAGGATAATCCTGATAGCTCCAAACTGGCCAAGACAACACTGGTACCCACTGCTGAGGAGCATGTCTCGAACAATATGTGGCCAATACCCTGATGCCTTTGATGCTAGCAGAACAACTACAGCACCATGCATCCAAACCTAAAACGTTGCAACTGACTGCATGGAACATCACATAGCAGCAGCTAACACAGAGCTTTCCCAAAGAGTTAAAGACATTATTCTTGAAGCACGCAGACCTTCAACAAGAAGGAACTATGCTGGAAAATGGAAAAGGTTTGTCATTTGGAGTACTGAAAGAGGAAAAGATGTGTCAAACATAGATATGCCTAACATTCTGGAGTACCTGGCGAACTTCTTCATTCAGGCCTGTCCTACTCCTCCATCAAGATACATGCATCAGCTATTTCAGCAGAGTACAGCTTTGATCCACCTGTTTTTCACGCACCTTTGCTCAGGCAGTTTCTCAGAGGAATCAAGAATGTAAAACCTCCAAGGAAGCCACCATTACCAGCTTGGGACTTAAACTTTGTGCTAGAAAAGTTGACACTATCACCCTTTGAACCAGCAGCAACAGCAGACCTACAACACCTGTCATGGAAAACTGCTTTCCTACTGGCAATTACTTCCAGCAAGGAGGGTTTCAGAACTACAGGCCTTAATGGCGGTGCAACCCTTCCTAATCTTCCACCAAGATAGAGTGTCCATGAGGACTAATCCTACATTTATGCCTAAGGTGGTATCCAGAGTGTCTTTAAACCAGGCAATCCACCTACCTACCTTCTTTCCCAACCCACAAAACAGGGGAAAGAATACTGCATACCTTGGATGTACATAGACAGCTACGCTACTACTTGGACAGAACAAAAAATAGCAGAAAGACTGACCAACTTTTCGTAGCTTATGCAACAGGAAGGGAAGGAAAAGCTATTTCCAATCAGACGATCTCCAAATGGATAGGAAATTGCATACGATTCTGTTACTCCTTCCATGGAAAACCAATTCCACAGGACATAAGACCTCATTCTACAAGGGCAACAGCCACTACCACAGCCTTCTTACGAGGAGTGGCAACCAAAGACATTATTGAGGCGGCTACTTGGACCTCCGTGCATACATTTGCCAAGCATTACAATTTGCCTCTATATTCCAGATCGAGCAGGGTTTGCCACTGCTGTACTGCAAGGGATCCTAAACACACCATAATTTACCTTTATCCTCCTCCCCTAGTTTTCTATGGTATTCTACCCAGTTGTTATGACTGCAGATGCATCCATGAAGGACATAGTACAGTTTTGTACCTACCATAAATGTAGATGTCCGAACTGGATAGCATCTGCAGTCAGGATTACTCCCTCCTTCCCTCTATGGTACTCCTAGGGTGTTTACCCTCCTAATAGCTAGCTGGTGGGGGAGTCTTTATGGTGTATTTGTTTGTATATATGTACATACATGCTTATGTTTGTGTTTACCTCTATCTTTTGGAAACATTGGCATCTATCCAAAAATTTTAGCCTTCAAGAGGGCTACTGGCATCTGGGGCAAGAAACACTGAGGAAAATGGCGTCGGCTGATGCCTTTATACCGACCAACAGAGATGACGCCGGGTGAAGTGCGACATCAGCGAAGCGGACCCGGACTTTGGAATCCGGCCGACTGAAGGGCTGCCTGGCGACAGGACAACCCAGTTGTTATGACTGCAGATGCTATCCAGTTCGGACATCTACATTTATGGTAGGTACAAAACTGTACTTTTTGTACCTACCATAAATGTAGATGTCGAACTGGATAGCATCTGCAGTCAGGATTACCCTCCTTCCCCTCTGTGGTACTCTAGGGTGTTTACCCTCCTAATAGCTAGCTGGTGGGGAGTCTTTCATGGTGTATTTGTTTGTATTTATGTACATACATGCTTATTTTTCTGTTTACCTCTATCTTTTGGAAACATTGGCATCTATCCAAAATTTTAGCCTTCAAGAGGGCTTCTGGCATCTGGGGCAAGAAACACTGAGGAAAATGGCGTCGGCTGATGCTTTTATACCGAGACCAACAGAGATGACGTCGGGTGTGCGACATCAGCCGAAGCGGACCCGAACTTTGGAATCCGGCCGACTGAAGGGCTGCCTGACGACAGGACAACCCAGTTGTTATGACTGCAGATGCTATCCAGTTCGGACATCTACATTTATGGTAGGTACAAAACTGTACTTTATGACTGCAGATGCTATCCTGTTCGGACATCTACATTTATGGTAGGTACAAAACTGTACTTTCCTATGGCTTGCTTCCACATGAGGATTCTGCAGTGGCTTCTTTTCGGCTCAGTGGTCTTTCCAGGATTTACCAATGTCACAAATGCGTGCAAGGATTGTGGACACAGGATCAACTTCACCTGCACATCAACCTAAAAGAAATGCTGGCAGTAAAACTGGCAATCCAAAAGTTCAGACCATTTCTCAAAGAGGGCCAGTTGATGATAAGGCAGACAACACCACAGTCATGTGGTACATCAACAAACAGGGAGGCACTCATTCATACCCCCTATGCAGAATGACTTTGGAGCTGTGGACCCTGGCACTCAGCTACAACATCCAGTTACAGGCAATATTTGTACCAGGAAAAGAAAACACTCTAGCAGATATATTAAGCAGAACCACATCGGATGCCCACGAATGGCAGCTGCACCCGGACATCTTCAAGACCATCTCAAAGAAATGGGGAATGCCTCAGATAGATCTATTCGCATCACCTCTCAATCACCAGCTCAAAAAATTCTGCACAAGGACATTTCACCCACTAGCATGGAAAGTGGATTCGCTCTCCTTCAGCTGGAAATGCCTAACAGCATATGCATTCCCACCTCTTCCCTTGATACACAAAGTACTACTAAAAATCAAGGAAGAACGTCCAAGGATAATCCTGATAGCTCCAAACTGGCCAAGACAACACTGGTACCCACTGCTGAGGAGCATGTCTCGGAACAATATGTGGCCAATACCCCTGATGCCTTTGATGCTAACGCAGAACAACTACAGCACCATGCATCCAAACCTAAAAACGTTGCAACTGACTGCATGGAACATCACATAGCAGCAGCTAACACAGAGCTTTCCCAAAGAGTTAAAGACATTATTCTTGAAGCACGCAGACCTTCAACAAGAAGGAACTATGCTGGAAAATGGAAAAGGTTTGTCATTTGGAGTACTGAAAGAGGAAAAGATGTGTCAAACATAGATATGCCTAACATTCTGGAGTACCTGGCCGAACTTCTTCATTCAGGCCTGTCCTACTCCTCCATCAAGATACATGCATCAGCTATTTCAGCAGAGTACAGCTTTGATCCACCTGTTTTTCCGCACCCTTTGCTCAGGCAGTTTCTCAGAGGAATCAAGAATGTAAAACCTCCAAGGAAGCCACCATTACCAGCTTGGGACTTAAACTTTGTGCTAGAAAAGTTGACACTATCACCCTTTGAACCAGCAGCAACAGCAGACCTACAACACCTGTCATGGAAAACTGCTTTCCTACTGGCAATTACTTCAGCAAGGAGGGTTTCAGAACTACAGGCCTTAATGGCGGTGCAACCCTTCCTAATCTTCCACCAAGATAGAGTGTCCATGAGGACTAATCCTACATTTATGCCTAAGGTGGTATCCAGAGTGTCTTTAAACCAGGCAATCCACCTACCTACCTTCTTTCCCAACCCACAAAACAGAGGGGAAAGAATACTGCATACCTTGGATGTACATAGACAGCTACGCTACTACTTGGACAGAACAAAAAATAGCAGAAAGACTGACCAACTTTTCGTAGCTTATGCAACAGGAAGGGAAGGAAAAGCTATTTCCAATCAGACGATCTCCAAATGGATAGGAAATTGCATACGATTCTGTTACTCCTTCCATGGAAAACCAATTCCACAGGACATAAGACCTCATTCTACAAGGGCAACAGCCACTACCACAGCCTTCTTACGAGTGGCAGCCAAAGACATTATTGAGGCGGCTACTTGGACCTCCGTGCATACATTTGCCAAGCATTACAATTTGCCTCTATATTCCAGATCCCGAGCAGGGTTTGCCACTGCTGTACTGCAAGGGATCCTAAACACACCATAATTTACCTTTATCCTCCTCCCCTAGTTTTCTATGGTATTCTACCCAGTTGTTATGACTGCAGATGCATCCATGAAGGACATAGTACAGTTTTGTACCTACCATAAATGTAGATGTCCGAACTGGATAGCATCTGCAGTCAGGATTACCCTCCCTCCTTCCCCTCTATGGTACTCCTAGGGTGTTTACCCTCCTAATAGCTAGCTGGTGGGGGGGAGTCTTTTATGGTGTATTTGTTTGTATATATGTACATACATGCTTATGTTTGTGTTTACCTCTATCTTTTTGGAAACATTGGCATCTATCCAAAAATTTTAGCCTTCAAGAGGGCTACTGGCATCTGGGGCAAGAAACACTGAGGAAAATGGCGCTGATGCCTTTATACCGAAGACCAACAGAGATGACGGGTGAAGTGCGACATCAGCCGAAGCCGGACCCGGACTTTGGAATCCGGCCGACTGAAGGGCTGCCTGACGACAGGACAACCCAGTTGTTATGACTGCAGATGCTATCCAGTTCGGACATCTACATTTATGGTAGGTACAAAACTGTACTTTTTGTACCTACCATAAATGTAGATGTCCGAACTGGATAGCATCTGCAGTCAGGATTACCCTCCCTCCTTCCCCTCTGTGGTACTCCTAGGGTGTTTACCCTCCTAATAGCTAGCTGGTGGGGGGGGAGTCTTTCATGGTGTATTTGTTTGTATTTATGTACATACATGCTTATTTTTCTGTTTACCTCTATCTTTTTGGAAACATTGGCATCTATCCAAAATTTTTAGCCTTCAAGAGGGCTTCTGGCATCTGGGGCAAGAAACACTGAGGAAAATGGCGTCGGCTGATGCTTTTATACCCGAAGACCAACAGAGATGACGTCGGGTGAAGTGCGACATCAGCCGGAGCCGGACCCGGACTTTGGAATCCGGCCGACTGAAGGGCTGCCTGACGACAGGACAACCCAGTTGTTATGACTGCAGATGCTATCCAGTTCGGACATCTACATTTATGGTAGGTACAAAACTGTACTTTATGACTGCAGATGCTATCCTGTTCGGACATCTACATTTATGGTAGGTACAAAACTGTACTTTCCTATGGCTTGCTTCCACATGAGGATTCTGCAGTGGCTTCTTTTCGCTCAGTGGTCTTTCCAGGATTTACCAATGTCACACGTGATCTTGATCACAGAATCTTGCAAAAAGGACTTGGTATGGTGGCTTGTCTCCCCCCAGGTGACTTTGGGAAGACGCTTTCTAGACCCCCATCCTTTAGCCACAGTGACCACAGACACCTCCCAGATAGGGTGGGGGTGGGGGGCATTATCTGGGACAGACTGTCCAAGGAATGTGGCAACCTCACGAGTACCAATTGCACATCAGTGTTCTAGAGATGAGAGTGGTGCGTCTGGCGTTGCAAGCACTTCAAGACTCTCTGCTTACCGGGACCACATTGCAATTCTGACAGAGACAATATGTCAGTGGTATGGTACATCAAGCAGGGCGGGACCAGATCTTATCCCTTGTGTCTGGAAACCCTAAGAGTATGGCAGTGGGCGTGGTCTTCCCAACATTTTCTGATTGCGATGCACATTCCCGGGAAATACAGCGTGATAGCGGACATCATGCCTCACGAGTGGTCCCTGAAGCAAGAAGTTGCGGACTTGATTTTTCACAAATGGAGCCAGCCATGCTGCAATCTTTTTGCCACTCCCCTCAACAACAAATGCAGCAGCTACTTCTCCGTAGTCCCCCCACCGGGACAGTCACCCAGAGGTGCACTTGTTCACGATTGACCTCCAGAACTACTTTATGCCTTTCCTTCTAATCCCAAAGGTACTTCAGAAAGCAGTGTCTCTGGGTTGCAAACTCATCCTCATTGCTCCTTACTGGCCTCGTCAGATATGGTTTCCATTTCTCCACCATCATCTTCAAGTGGGGCCTTGGATACTGGACCCAGTTCTGGGCCTCCTGATGCATCAGTCAAGTGGGCTCCATCCTTCGCTCCAAACTCTCAAGCTGACTGCTTGGATGTCCTTCAAGAATGCAACTGCAGTCCTGACATATGGGTTGTCCTGCCTCAGGCAGCCCTTCGGTCGGCCGGATTCCAAAGTCTGGGTCCGGCGTTGGCTGATGTCACCTCTTCCCTTTTTACGGCCCCTGTTAAGAGGAAACCCCCCCCCCCCCCCGGGACCTAAATGTGGTTTTAGCCTCTCTGCTTCTTCCAGCAGCATCTTGTCCCCTGAAATATCTGTCTTGGTAAACCCTTTTCTTGGTTGCCATCACCTCAGCTAGGTGGGTTTCTGAATTACATGCTTTATCTATTCGCCCGCTGTATCTCATTTTTCACAAAGATCGTCTCCCTCAGTACCAGTCCTTCCTTCTTGCCAAAGGTATGTTCAGAGTATAATTTTAAATCAATCCATTGAGCTTCCTGTATTCTTCCCCAATTATGTCATCAAGGCAGAGTATTGACTCCACCAATTGGATGTTCATTGACAATTACGTTTTTATTTAAACAGGACCAAAGACCTTAGAAAATCAGATCAACTGTTTGTATCCTTTGCTGACAATAAACAAGGTTCTCCAGTTTCAAAAGTGACCTTATCATAGTGGCTGCCAGACACAATCTGTTATTCTTATGATTTGCGTAAAAATAAGCTTTCGGGGAGGGCCAGAGGCCACTCAACCAGGCCTTAGCTACATCTGTTGCCCTCCAAGCCAAATTGCCTTTAGATTCAATCTGTGCAGAAGCAACATGGACAAATCCGGATAGCTTTATCACTCATTACAAAGTGGATGTGATCTCCCGGAACAGGGCATCCTTTGTTTTCACGGTCCTGAAGAATTTGTTCCAGTGAGCCACCCAAGAAACAGGTGCTGAGGACATGGTCTCAACCAGTAGGAATGAAGGCAAGATGGGACAACATAACATAAAGAAGCTATGTACCTACCATAACGTTCCATGTTTGTTGTCCTTCATCTCGCCTCCCCCCTCCTTCCCCCTTTCTGGAGGATCGAGAGGGATTCCTTTCTTTGGTTACACTGGCTAAGTTTCCATTTGACATACCAGGTTAGTTAACCATGTTTTGTTTTTTTTTCCTCTTTCCTTCCTAAACTCGAATGTGTAAGTGTTTAGAAAAATTTGCATTTGCTACGATTGTCTACTGTGGGCTATTACAAATGAGATCTGGGTAGCTACCGCTAAGCATGTTGGGATAGGGGTTAGCCTTGAGCCAGTATAAGCACTTAAGCTATATAAATCGTCACTCTGTTCGGAACCCAACCAGCAAGAAGGAAGGCAAGATGACGGATAACAAACATGGAACATTATGGTAGGTACACAACTTCTTTTTTCACTGACACTTTGCATGATTGTAATTTTCTTTATCCTTTCTTTTTGTAGTTGAAAGCGTGTCCAGCCTGCCAGTTGCATTAAAATTGCCTGTGCACCACATGGCTCTGGCATCTGATGACCTGACTCTGTCCGCATGTATGGCTTCCAGTGAACATGGAGTTTTTGTTTACTTTTTCGACATTAGAGTTTTTAATAAGGTGAGGCTAATTCGTTCAGTTGTGTTGTGCCAATGGCTTGTGTTGTAAAAACATGTCTTTGATTGATTATTTATATATATATATATATATATATATATATATATATATATATATATATATATATATATATATATATACATGTATGTTGAGCATGAAGCATCCTTGTTTTCCTATCTAATCTGTCCTGTACGTTTTGGGGCCAGTCAAACACTCCTAAACTGTATTACGACAGGAAGACCAAATTGGTTTATAGTTTGAATTTTGTTCCAAGATGTCAACACTGTTTTCAGAATTAATTTAAGTCTTCGAAAATATTCCTTGCTAAATTTTCTTTGCATTTGTTTAGGTTTTATTGCTGTTCATTCATCAACTCCCAAATATTTATGCACTCCCTCTTGCTCAAGTTCTTTTATAACTCATTCTTGTCCCAAACTGATGATCTGAAGTAGGCAGACTTCATTTGTCTGCAACCTGTGGGTATCGGATCCGACCTCGGATCCGAGCCGGCATTTCAAAAGCTTTAGGCTCCGAGCTCCTAGCTCCTCCCTCTACCCATAATCCCCTGCCAAGCCCTAACTGACCTCAGATTTCGTTTGCCGCTTTCAAGTTGCAACGGACTCCTCGAGCTCCTGGTTTCAGATAAGGATTTTTGACTAAAAAATTTTTTAAAACTTTAACTTTTATAATTTAATCGGTTAGAGTGTATGTGTTAGGCTTTCCTCTCTCTATCTTTTTAATTTTTCTTCGGGTTTTTGCGTAGTTTGTGTGTTTGTGTGTTGTGTGTGTTTTAGGCCTGTTAGGGCTTAAGATGTCTGAAGCCCATAAGGCAGTGTTCTCTAAATGTACAGTGTGGCCATAAGCTATCCCCAGCGGATGGCCACACTTGCAAGAATGCTTGGGGGTTCACCACCTGTCATCTGGTTGTACCATTTGTGCAGGGTTCAACCCCCGAGCTTTAAGGGAGCAGAGGTCGAAGCTTATTCTGGTGGGACTTCTCCCTCCAGATGCGGCTCCGGCCTCTGCCCCTTCCGGCCAGCAGCCTTCTGTAGGTGCTGTGGTCTCCTCTCCTCCGGTTGGGACTCAACCTCCCTCAAAAAAGCCGGAGGAGAAGGAGACTTCAAGGGAGAAAGAGAAGAAGGAGAGACACAGGGAGAGGCACCACAGACTGAGAGAGCCGAAACCTCAAGTTCGGCTCCTCCGTCTAAACGGGCCTCCCCTGTGCCTTCTAGATCTCCTCCTCCTCCTCGGCTCCACTCCCCTCGGTTCTCTTCTGGGCCCGAGGAGGAGGAGGCTAGCCCTTCAGTGAGGTCCCCGAGGCGGCTCTCTAGATCCACCTTTTCTATGAGTGAAGCAGACATGGACCGGATGATGAGGAAATTCATCCAGGCCCAAATGCAAATGGGAGTGCTCTTAGCCCCCCCCCCCCATCCGGGAGGGGCTTCGACCCCCCTTGGCTCCTTCTCCGACCCACACCCTGGGTTCGGAGCTGTCAGTGCCGGGCAGAGTTGGATCTGGGGGTGGGTCGGATCCGACAGGTCGGCGCACCTCGGATCCGTCCCATCCCTTGAGCGCTTGGTGCCGACCCGACCTCTGGAGCCGAGGCGAGCCTCGGTCCGAGGGAGCTGGTGTCTTCGGCTCCGTCTAGGTCGGAGCACACCGTCTCGGATCCAACTGTTTCGGCTCCGCCCGTCAAGGTCGGATCCGAGTGGGGGTCGGCTCTCGGGGCTTAGAGAAGCTGGCTCCCCTCGCCTCGACGTAGTGGAAAGGCGCTGTTGAGGACTACGGACCCCGGTCCCTGCCACGGCTCCACCCGCACTCCCTTGCAGTTGGGCCAGGCTTCCACCAGCCAGTCCCAGGGACAGCCCGCCTCGATGTCCCAAGTAGTTCCCTTGGAACATCCAGCTGCTGAAGAGGACTCCTCGGACAGCCCCGAGGAAGTGCCTCGAGCCAAGTGCAAAGGAGGCACATGGACTCCCCAGAGTCCATTACCGAAGACACAGACTTGGATGAAGGGGAGGGCTCCCAAAGATCACCCCCTGAAGACGTCTCATTTGGAGACATTATGGAGATGTTAAGGATCAGGGGGGGGTGGTCTGCCCCCAAGGCCTCTTCAGACGAGTCTGTGTTCTTGGAGGCATTCAGGCGGCCCATCTAACTCTTGGGTGTCCCCTCCTGCCGATCCTCTGGTGGACCTTATATCCACCAGAGCTTGGAAGGATCCGGACACCGTTGAGCCTGTACCCAAGCGTCCTGACCGTATCCTGAGCCCTCCGGTGGACCGCACTCACTGTAGCAAAGGCCCCCCGGTAGATGCCATGATGATGGCTGCAGCCAATAAGAGGGAGTTGGCCCAGGAGAGTCCCTCTATGCATCCTCCGGGCAAGGAGTCCTGCTCGATGGATCGCATTGGGAAGCGAGTTTTTAGTTCAGCAACCTTCTCCTTGAGAGCGCTGAACTACATGGCACACGTCATCAGGATGCAGCAGGATCTGATTAAAGAATACGCTGCATCTCCCCCAGAGTCCATGTCGGGTGAGGACAAACAGGTGTACTCCACCCGTATGGCCACTCTTAGAGCAGTTTCCAATATGTCTATGCGGCTACTTTCTCACGCTACCGAGGGAGCCGCTAGAGCCAGCGGAGCGGGCCTAGTCATGAGGCGGCAGGCCTGGCTCCGCCACTGTAATTTCGCAGAGCCCTTCAAGGCGACTTTCGCGAATGCCCCCTTTGATGGTTCTGCCTTGTTTGGCAAAACAGTTCGCGAAACGTTGGTCCAGAGCGAGAAGGACGGGAAGACGCTGTCTGCCGTCGGAGTCCGCTTCTCAGCTCCCCAGAGGTCCTTCTCGAAGAACCAAAAAGGACAGAAGAAGATATGGTTCCGGAAGTCGCAGCAGTCCCAACCTGTTCCGGATAACCAGTCCTTCCGTGGCAGAGGAGGACAGGGGGGTCGCCGTCCTAGAGGCAGAGGGGCTCCTAGAAACTTTGGGTCCAGAGAACCTTTCTCTGACAGACCCACGCAACAGCCCTGAAGGGTTGCCCGGCTGTCCGTCTCTGGAGGCAGTCGGGGGGCGTTTTTCGAGGCACCTGACTTCTTGGGAGTCAATCACATCAGACCGTTGGGTGCTTCGTGTGATATGCAGAGGTTATACCATTCCCCTGAGCAAAGTCCCCAGGTCATGCAGCCTCCCAGATGTACCACCCGACCAAAGGGAGGCAGCAGCTATCGAAATCGGGCAGCTGCTAGAAAAGAGCCATCCAGCGCCCCCAAGATCAGACCGGATCAGGGTTTTACTCCAGGTTCTTCTTAGTGCCAAAGAAAACGGGGGACTTAAGACCGATCTTAGACCTTTCCCTGCTGAACCTGTCAGTAACCAAGCAAAAGTTCCGGATGGTCACCCTACAATCTATACTCCCCCTCTTGCGGGAGAACGACTGGATGTGCTCTATCGACCTCAAGGACGTGTACTACCACATTCGGATGGACAGACGGTCCAGGAGGTTCCTTCGCTTCCGGCTGGGAGCCAGTCACTACCAGTTCAGGGTCCTCCCCTTCGGTCTCACCTCTGCCCCCAGGGTGTTCACCAAGGTACTAGCAGTTGTAGCGGCCCACCTGAGACTCCAGGGATTACAGGTCTTTCCATACCTGGACGACTGGCTCCTGACGGCATCATCAAGGCATCTACTGTGCTCAGCCAGGGACTATTTCCTTCTTATAGCCCCAAGGCTGGGCATCACCATAAACTGGGAGAAATCTTTACTGCACCCCACACAACTTATAGATTTCATAGGAGGAAGGTTAGACACAAGATCAATGCGGGCCTTCCTCACCCCAGACAGGCTTTCCAGCCTGAAGTGTCATATCACAGCAGTCCTGCAACCGTTTCAGACGGCAGCTTCGGTCCTGAGGGCCCTGGGTTCAATGGCAGCAGCTATTCCACTACTTCTTCATGCTCGCTTACACATGCGGGTTCTTCAATGGACCCTACAGGTCCAGTGGTCCCCGCTATATTCCCCTCTCAACAGTCCGATAGTGGTCAGCAAGGCATGCAAGGACTCCCTTTTTTGGTGTCTCCAGTCTCTGGAGCCTCTAACAGGGAGACCCTTTTGTGCAGCATTCCCCCGATCCACGGTGACCACGGACGCTTCTCGCCTCGGGTGGGGGAGGCATTCTGCGGGCAGGATTGTCCAAGGCACGTGGAACTCCTCAGAGACCTCGTTGCATATAAATGTCCTGGAAATGAGGGCGGTGCTCCTAGCGTTGCAAGCACTTCACAGCCTACTTCCTACGGGGACTATTGCGATCCAGACAGACAACATGTCGGTAGTCTGGTACATCAACAAGCAGGAAGGAACCAGGTCCTACCCCCTTTGTCGAGATGCCATGAGAGTCTGGGAATGGGCAATTTCCACCAAACGCTTTCTTGTAGCAACGCACATTCCGGGAAAATCCAACATCCTTGCGGACAAGCTCAGTCGCACCATTCTTTCTCCGCACGAGTGGTCTCTCAATCCTCTGGTAGCGAAGAAGATTTTTGCTGTCTGGGGGCAACCCTGTTGCGATCTTTTTGCTTCTCACTCAAACGCCAAATGCGACAGTTTCTTCGCTCTGCTTCCCCCACCTGGGGAATCCCCGAGAGACGCTCTGGTGCATGCTTGGCCTCCCGGTCTCCTTTATGCCTATCCTCCACTACCTCTGATGCAGAGGCTCTTGCAGAAAGCCAGCAGTTTGGGGAGCAGAGTGATTCTCATTGCCCCGTTCTGGCCTCGTCAACCCTGGTTCCCTTATGTATGGTCTCACAAAGTGAATCCACCCTGGATTCTGGATCCGATCCCGGATCTCATCTCCCATCCTCTGGGAATTCCGGTCCCCAATCTACACACCCTGAAATTGGCAGCCTGGCTGCTCCAGTTCTGTCCTTGATTAGGACTCCCGGTATCTCGTCACCTGTCAAGGCCATTTTAGTGGCGGCTCATAAACCTTCCACTAGGAAGGTTTATCGGAGCAAATGGAAAAGGTTCTCTATTTGGGCGGTCCAGAAAAGTATGGATCCTTTTTCAGCACCTATGTCTGCGGGTCTGGATTTCTTAACAGACCTCTTTCATCAAGGGGCTAGTTCTTCCACCGTAAAGGTACAAATGGCAGCGATTTCCCATTATCATATGGGTCATGAGTCAGCTCCCCTCATGACTGCGAAACTTTGTAAGACCTTTCTTAAAGGAGTTTTTCTGTTGAGGCCACCGGTCAAAGAAGCTGTACCACCTTGGGACCTGGCCTTAGTTCTACAGGCCCTTACTGCTCCTCCCTTTTGAGCCTGCAGCTTCTGCAGAGTTAAAGTACCTTTCCTGGAAGACTGCTTTCTTGGTAGCCATCACATCAGCCAGAAGAGTGTCGGAACTTCAGGCTCTATGCATCAAACCGCCTTACCTCTCCTCCTTTCCCAATAGGGTGTGCCTCAGGACCAATCCATCCTTTCTTCCAAAAGTTTCTTCGGAATCTAATATTAATCAATCGATCAACTTACCTGTGTTTTTCCCCAATTATAAAAACAAAGGAGAATACAAGCTGCATTCTTTAGATGTTCATAGGCAGTTGCGATTTTACCTTCACAGAACAGCTGGTCATAGACAATCAGATCAGCTGTTCGTCTCCTTTGCTAAATTTGCTATGGGCAAAGCAGTTTCCAAAGTCACACTATCTAGATGGATTGCTAATTGTATTCTACAGGCTTATGACAATTCAGGTAGGCCTGCTCCTCAAAGGGTTACGGCTCACTCTACTAGGGCAGTTTCCACGTCAGCTGCGTTTAAGTCCTGAGTGCCATTGGATGATATATGCGCGGCTGCCACTTGGGCCTCGTCTCATACCTTCATTTCTCATTATAAGGTGGATGTTGATGTTCTTCGTCTCACATTGCTGCAGTCATAACCTGTGGGTAGTCCGCTGTCCTCGGTCGGCCCGAATACCAAAGAGTTAGGCTGGCGTCGGTCATGGTCGCCCATTGCTGACGTCGGTACGTAGTAGTACTTAAGCGCATGACCGACGCCATATCCTCAGTCTTTCTTGCCGCGTGGTCCAAAGCAGAAGCAGCGTTTGCAAGTGCCGTTTGGCGTTCTGAAATTTTCAATTTACGAGTTTCAGACCGAAGACCAAGTTGGGCTAAGTACCCCGTTGGGGAAAAGTTTTGTCTTTTCTTGCCTCAGTTAATCCGGATGTCAGAAAAAGTTAATAATTATATTTCTTGTGGGAAACAGATACCTCATAGGGACTATCATTCTCTCTGTATTCCTTGCTTGGGGCCTGAGCACGACGTAGTCGGGTGTCGCTTTTGCGCTAGATTTAATAAGCGCACCATTAAATGTAGATTAGACTGTGCTAGGCTTGTTTTCGGTAAGCGGTGTAACTACAACATGCCGTCGGATCCTCCGACGCCCGCTACTGCAAAAAAACGAAAAGATAAATCTTTAAGGTCTAAACCGGATGAATTGTCCGTTGCGGACGCCGGTTCTATGGAATCTACGGTTGAATATGTGGATCCAGCCGAGGTCTCGGCTGAATCCCAGGGGGAACCTTTACTTTTGCAGGAGTTGGCCTCTCAGGAGTTAGGCCAGGCCGAGGGTGCTTCTCAAGTATCTGTAGTACCATCCTTACAAAAGGTTATTAGGCCTTCTTCCTCAGTGACTAAAGGCCCTGCTAAGGCTAAACCTGGTCTTACTGGTACGGGCCGTAGCTCTAGTTCTTCTGGTTCTGTTCCTAAAAAACATATGTTGAAAATGGCAGAGGATTTGATTACTTTGATCAGGGGTTCTATGCCCCCTCCAGAGAAGAGGCCTAGGGTGGAGACAGATTTAGAGGGAATGGAGCATTCTTCAGATTACTCTGAGTCCTCAGCTGAGGATATTCAGGATTTTCCTCCCTATTCAGATTCGGATGCAGAGGATTCATGTCCTTCTGCTTCACCTCCAGAGGATTTTTCCTTTTCTGAAACTTTGCATTCCATGAGGGAGCATTTCAAGTGGGAAGGTCAGGATTTTTCAGACTCTCGAAAAAGGCTTAGGGAATTTTTGTTTTTGCCACAACATAGGCCTTTGGCTATTCCCCTGATGTCCTTCATGGATGCATCTGCAGTCATAACAAATGGGTTGTCCTGTCGTCAGGCAGCCCTTCAGTCGGCCGGATTCCAAAGTCTGGGTCTGGCTTCGGCCGATGTCGCACTTCACCCGACGTCATCTCTGCTGGTCTTCGGGTATAAAAGCATCGGCCGACGCCATTTTCTTCAGTCTTTCTTGCCGCGTGGCACCCGAAGCAGAAGCTGTTCGCAAGTGCCGGTCGGTCAGATCCAGAGATTCCTACTACCGAATACTACTTCGAAGACTTCTAAAAAGCTAAGTACCCCGTTGGGGACCTTTTCTTGCCTCAGCCGATGTCAGAAAAAGTAAACAATTGTTTAACCTGTGGGAAACAAATACCTCATAAGGATTTCCACTCTTACTGCCTACCTTGTTTAGGCCCAGACCACGACGTTGCTGCCTGTTTAGCTTGTTCATCCTTCAACCGACGAACGCTTAGACGTCGGTCGGAGTTTGCTGAACAGTTTTTCGGCTCAGATTTTGCGTACATTATGCCGTCGGAGCATCCGACTACCCAAATAATTAAAAAACGCAAAGAAAAGGACCGACACTCGCGGTCCGCGGTTTCGGCCGAAACCACGGATAAGCAAACCGCGAGTGCCTCTGTTTCGGCCGAAACCGAGAAAAAGTCAATCCTCAGCCGAATCCATGATTTCTACCGAGGCTCCTGCTACTTTAGCTGAATCGGCCTCTGAAACTTTACCTACTAATGTGGCCTCTACTGATTTATCTGACACCATCCCTTTGGATGTTTCCACCCCAGCACGTGGTGCTGCTAGGCCTCCTGCAGCCATGTCTATCAAGGCCTTTGCCAGGGCCAAAGCAGCCAAAACTGCTAAAACAGTTCCTGCTAAGGCCCCCTCACACAGACACCCTTCTAGTTCTCAAATGCTTACTCTGGCAGAGGATTTGATTTCCTTAATTAGGGGATCCCAATCACACCCAGACAGGGCCTCTCAGCCTCCAGAAAAGAGACCTAGAACAGAACCTCCCCAGCAGGAGTACTCTGATGATTCTTCGGAGGACTCAGACACTACAGACCAGCCAGAGGCTCCTTTGTCCACTTATGAAGACTCCGATGCTGATGAATCCATTCCATCGGCCTCACCTCCAGAAGAATTCTCTTTTGGGGAAACCTTACATGCCATGAGAGAGCAATTCCAATGGCAAGAACAGGATTTCTCAGACTCAAGAAAAAGGCTTAGAACTTTTCTGCACCTACCACAACATAGGCCCTTAGCTATACCTCCAGTTTTGCCAGTTGTGGATGATGCATTTAATGATGTTTGCACTGCTCCTGATTCTTTACCACCAGCCCCTGCCAAACCTGACAGATTTTACAGGGTACCCAACACTCATCACCACCTTTTCAGGGCCCCACTTGCAGATCCTGAGACTATATCCCAGGGGCCTAAGGCAGTATCTTCTACCTCTACAAAAAACCCTCTCCCTTCTGAAAGGGAAGCCAGGTCTTTAGACAGATGGGGCAAAAAAGTCTACACCTCTGCTACTCTCTCAGCTAGAGCTTTAAACTGTCAGTTTCACATGATCCAATACCAAGAGTTTATGCTTGATCAGTTGTCTAAGAAAGTTTCTTCTGAAGAACCCTTAGATAAGAAATATATTTTAGAAATGGTGAATAACATACAGCAGGTTAGTAACCATTCTTTAAAATGTGGCTATGATGCACTGGAGGCTTCACTTAGATCAGCCATGACTGGCACAGTGATAAGAAGGCATGCATGGCTGAAAGAGCAGGTCCTGCCGGATCAGGTAAAAGCAAAGCTGTTGGATGCTCCTATGGATAAGGACAGTCTATTTGGTACCTCTGCTCAACAAGTAATGAAGAAAATGGAAGAGAAGGCAAAATCTGTACAAACAGTTAAGGATTTCTTACAGGTTCAGCCCCCTCGGTTTAGCAGAAATTGGCCTGCCAAAAATTGGTCCTTTCCAGATTCATCAAAGGCCCAAAGAGGCAGGTATAGACGCTCTAGAGGCAGAAACCAACCCAGAGGAAGTGCCTACAGAGAAAGACAGTGGCAAGGTAATAACCAGCGAGGCACTGCCACAACCACTGCCACTGCAACAGGACAATCACAGTGACTTGGCCCTGACACCGCCTACCAGAGAGCAATTAGCAGCACCTTTAGGCGGAAAGTTAGCCTTATTTTCACAAAACTGGCACTATATCACAAAAGACAAGTGGATTTTAAAAACCATAGACCAAGGCTACAGGTTCCACTTCCACACCTTACCAGTAAAAAGAGGAATGCCAAACTTGCCTCCAACTCAAAGAACAGAAGCTCAAAACCAGGTAATTCAGCTAACCAACATGAGAGCTGTGGAGAGGGTGCCAGTAAATCAACAGGGCAAAGGATTTTACTCCAGACTCTTTCTAGTCCCAAGAAAAGAAAAAACTTGGAGACCCATTCTCGATCTGTCCGCCTTAAACACATGCATCATCGTTCCAAAATTCAAAATGCTGACCTTACAGCAACTTCTTCCCATGCTGGGCAAGGAGTGTTGGCTGGTGACTCTAGATCTCAAGGAGGCATACCTGTACGTCCCCATACGACCAATTTGCAGAAGATACCTCAGATTCCTTGCAGGATCAGAGCATTATCAATTCTCAGCATTGCCTTTTGGCTTATCTACTGCCCAGAGTATTCACAAAATGCCTGGCATCAGTAATCGCCATTGCAGGCTACAGGGAATCCAAATCTATCCATACCTGGACGACTGCCTGCTACAAGCGGACAACCGAGACAAGCTGACAACAGATTTACAAAGGGTCATCTGCTTGCTACAAGCCCTGGGATACACAGTCAACTTAAAAAAGTCAAGGCTGATTCCATCCCAGACAAGAACCTTCTTGGGTGCAGAATTGGACACAGTAAAACAAATGGCATTCCTGACTGCAGAAAAACAAGAACAACTACCCCTTTACTTCTTGGCATTAACAAAGCAGAACAAACTAACAGCAAGAAAGGTGCTGCAGGCCTTGGGATTCATGGCATCATGCATAATCTTGATTCATCATGCCAGACTGCATATGAGAAAGCTACAGTGGTACCTAAAAAACTTATGGTCTCAACACAGGCACAGCTTAGAAACCGAAATCCCACTAATCCCATGCCTGAAACAAGAATTCCTATGGTGGGCCCAAGCATGCCAGGCAAACCTAGGCTTGCCCTTCCACAAAGGTCAAGCTTAACCAGACCATCACAACGGACGCCTCAGACCTAGGCTGGGGGGCACACATGTTGGACAAATGCATACAAGGATTGTGGACCCCAGACCAGCTGCACCTGCACATAAACCAAAAAGAAATGCTGGCAGTACAACTAGCAATCCAGAAATTCAAACCTTTCCTCAAGGAAGGCCATTTATTGATAAGGACAGACAACACCACAGTGATGTGGTACATCAACAAGCAAGGGGGCACGCATTCTTACCCCCTATGCAGAATGACTCTGGACCTTTGGAACATGGCTCTGAGCCACAACATCCAGTTACAGGCAACCTTCGTACCAGGAAAAGAAAATACCCTAGCAGATATGTTAAGCAGAACCACCTCGGATGCTCACGAATGGATGCTGCACCCGGACATCTTCAAGACCATCACAAGAAAATGGGGAATGCCACAAATAGACCTGTTCGCATCCCCACTCAACCACCAGCTCAGGAAATTCTGCACAAGGACGTTTCACCCGCTTGCATGGAAGGTGGACTCCCTTTCCTTCAGTTGGAAAGGTCTGACAGCATATGCATTCCCACCTCTTCCTTTGATGTTCAAAGTACTACTGAAAATCAAAGAGGAACAACCAAGGATAATTCTAATAGCTCCGAATTGGCCAAGGCAACACTGGTATCCCCTGCTGAGGAGCATGTCTCAGGGGATAATGTGGTCAATCCCCCCGATGCCTTTGATGTTAACTCAGAACAACTACAACATCCTGCATCCAAACCTAAAGACCTTACAACTTACTGCCTGGAACATCACTTAAGAACAACTAACCCAGACCTATCTCAAAGGGTTAAAGACATTATACTGGAAGCCCGCAGACCTTCAACAAGAAGGAACTATGCAGGAAAATGGAAAAGGTTTGCCACTTGGAGTGCGGAAAGAGGAAAAGAGGTGTCAAACATAGACATTGCTAACATCCTGGAGTACTTGGCAGAGCTTCTACACACAGGCCTGTCCTATTCCTCCATCAAGATACATGCTTCAGCTATTTCTGCAGAATACAGTTCTGATCCACCTGTCTTCTCGCACCCTCTACTTAGGCAATTCCTCAGAGGAATCAAGAATGTAAAACCTCCTAGGAAACCACCACTACCAACATGGGACTTAAATTTTGTACTAGAAAAATTGACACTCCCTCCATTTGAACCAGCAGGAACAGCGGATCTGCAACACCTATCATGGAAAACTGCTTTCCTTCTGGCAATTACTTCAGCAAGAAGGGTTTCAGAACTCCAGGCCTTAATGGCAGTACAACCCTTCCTGATCTTCCATCAAGATAGAGTCTCCATGAGAACTAATCCTACATTTATGCCAAAGGTGGTATCCAGAGTGTCCTTAAACCAGGCAATCCACCTACCTACCTTCTTTCCCAACCCACAGAACGGGGGAAAGGCTACTGCATACTTTGGATGTACATAGACAGTTACGCTACTACCTGGACAGAACCAAAGGTAACAGAAAAACTGACCAGCTGTTAGTGGCCTATGCACCAGGAAGGGAAGGAAAAGCAATTTCCAAACAGACAATCTCCAAATGGATAGGAAATTGCATCAGATTCTGTTACTCCTACCATGGAAAAACAATGCCACAGAACATAAGACCTCATTCAACAAGAGCTACAGCCACTACCACAGCTTTCTTACGAGGAGTGGCAACCAAGGACATTATTGAGGCGGCTACTTGGACCTCCGTGCATACATTTGCCAAGCATTACAATCTACCTCTATATTCTAGATCCCGAGCAGGGTTTGCCACTGCTGTACTGCAAGGGATCCTAACTACACCATAATTATTTCACTTCCTCCACCCCTAGTTTAGCTATGGTATTCTACCCATTTGTTATGACTGCAGATGCATCCATGAAGGACATAGTACAGTTTTGTACCTACCATAAATGTAGATGTCCGAACTGGATAGCATCTGCAGTCAGGATTACCCACCCTCCTTCCCCTCTGTGGTACTCCTAGGGTATTTACACTCCTAATAGCTAGCTGGGGGGGAGTCTCTTATGGTGTATTTGTTTGTATATATGTACATATATGCCTACTTTTTGTATTTGCCTTCTACCTTATCTGCATACATTGGCATTTATCCAAATTTAGCCTTCCAAGAGGGCAACTGGCATCTGGGGCAAGAAACACTGAAGAAAATGGCGTCGGCCGATGCTTTTATACCCGAAGACCAGCAGAGATGACGTCGGGTGAAGTGCGACATCGGCCGAAGCCAGACCCAGACTTTGGAATCCGGCCGACTGAAGGGCTGCCTGACGACAGGACAACCCATTTGTTATGACTGCAGATGCTATCCAGTTCGGACATCTACATTTATGGTAGATACAAAACTGTACTTTTTAGATGTTGTTCAGGATGTTTTTTCTGAAGCCTCTCTTAATCCTGATTCTTTACCACCTGCCCCTGTCAAGCCAGACCGGTATTACAGAGTTCCAGAGGCACACAAATATTTGTATAAGAGTCCTAGAGCTGACCCGGAAACTATTGTTCAAGGGCCGAAGGGTATCAGGGCTTCTGTGGTTAAGAATCCAGTTCCTTTGGATAAAGATTCTAGAGCGTTGGATAGGTGGGGGAAAAAAGTGTATACCTCTTCTACGTTAGCTATGGGGGCTTTAAATTACCAATTTCATATGCTGAAGTATCAGAACTTTCTGTTAGGTCAATTGAAATCTAAGGTAGAAGTTTTATCTGAGGGTATAGAGTGTAAGGAATTGCAGGACTTGGTTCATGCTTCAGATCAAGTTGGTAAACATTCCCTGCAGTGTGGCTTCGATGCTCTTCAGGCTTCTTCCAGGGTGGCTGCTACTGGTTCAGTTATTCGTAGACATGCCTGGCTTAAGGATCAAAATTTGTCAGAGCATGTTAAAGCTCGGATTTTGGATGCCCCTCTTCAATATGAAGTTCTTTTTGGTTCCCCTGTGGAGTCAGTTTTGAAAAAGATGGAAGATAAAGCTAAGTCTATGCAGACTGTTAAGGATTTTTTGCAAGTGCAGCCCCCTAAGTTTAGCAGGAATTGGCCTGCAAGAGGATGGTCCTACCCTTCTTCGGATTTTCAGTCTAAGGGCAGGTCTAGACGTGGTAGGGGCAGGGCTCATGCTCAGGGTTCTTTCAGACCTAGGACTTGGAGTTCTCCTGCACAATCTTCTGGTGAGGGCAGGGGTCAGCCTTTTCGTAAACAGACCCAATGACCTGTATCTTCAGCTGCCAGATCCTTTTTTTCTGGCAGCTCCTCTAGGAGGAAAGTTGGCACTTTTCAAACAAAATTGGCATTTGGTCACCCAGGACAAATGGGTGTTGGAAATAATAAATCAAGGCTACAAGTTTTATTTTCACACTTTTCCCCCCTTCAAAGGCATGCCAGATGTACCTCCTCAGCAAAGGCTGGAGGCTCAGGAACAAATTGCTTTGCTTTTACAGATGGGAGCAATCCAGGTGGTACCTCCGTCAGAAGTAGGCCTAGGGTTTTATTCCCGTCTATTCCTAGTGCCAAAGAAAGGAAACACTTGGAGGCCAATTCTGGATTTGTCCATTCTCAATACATACCTAGACATTCCAAAGTTCAAGATGCTAACATTACAGCAACTTCTGCCTATGCTAGGAAAAGATCACTGGATGGTAACTCTGGATCTCAAAGAGGCCTATCTTCACATTCCTATCAGGCCCAGCTGCAGGAGATTCCTGCTTTCGGCTGGTACTTCTCATTATCAGTTCTCTGCATTGCCCTTTGGTTTATCTACTGTGCCCAGGGTGTTCACAAAGGTTCTGGCTCCTGTCATAGCTTTCTTCAGACTGAGGGGAATACAAATTTATCCTTATCTGGACGATTGCCTGATTCTTGCTCAAGACAAAGACAAGTTACTTCAACATCTACAGTATGTAATGGCAGTTTTAAGTTGCCTTGGGTATTCTGTGAACGAAATAAAGTCCAGTTTAGTACCCCCTCAGGACATGTGCTTTCTGGGTGTGAGACTGAATACAGCTTCTCAGATGGCTTTTCTGACCCCGGACAAACAAAGAACTCTTCACCTATACTTTCAGCGATTATCAGTACTGTCCAGGCTGACTGCAAGGACAGTCCTTCAAGCCTTGGGGTTCATGGCATCTTGCATTCTAGTCCTTCCCAATGCCAAACTGCGTATGAGGAAGCTACAATGGTATCTCAAAAGTGTATGGACTCAACACTGCCATGATTTGGACACTGTCATTCAGATAATACCTTGCATCCAGAAGGAATTCTTGTGGTGGGCACAGGAATGTCACCTAAACAAGGGACTCTCTGTGACCCGACCAGAGGCGAGTCAGATCTTAACGACGGATGCCTCAGACCTGGCTTGGGGAGCACACTTCAATGGGAAATGGATTCAAGACACGTGGCCTCCCAGACTACAGCATTTGCATATCAACATGAAAGAGATGTTAGCAGTCCAGTTTGCCCTGATGGCTTTCAAGGGTCTACTTCAACCAGGACAGGTGTTGATTCAAACAGACAACACTACAGTCATGTGGTACATCAACAAGCAGGGGGGAACCCATTCTTACCCTCTCTGCAGACAAGCAATGATATTGTGGGAGACTGCTCTGAGTTTGCACATCACTCTTCAAGCACGGTTTCTGCCAGGAGCACAGAACTCCCTAGCAGATGTATTGAGCAGAAAAATTGTGGACCCCCACGAGTGGCAATTGGATCCTCAGGTATTCAACAGTTGACAGTGGCTTGGGGAACTCCAGACATAGATCTGTTCGCTTCTCTCCTAAATTTCCAACTGCCAAAATTTTGCACAAAGATGTTTCACCCAAAAGCTTGGAAAGTGGATGCTCTGTCTTTCAGTTGGAACAACCTTCAGTCTATGCTTTTCCTCCTCTGCCTCGCCTGCCCAAGGTACTCTTGAAAGTCAGGCGGGACAAGCCTTGCATGATTCTAATAGCACCAGATTGGCCACGTCAGCACTGGTATCCTCTGCTGAGGAGTTTAATTCAGGAGCCTCCTTGGCCTTTGCCACAGCTTCCTCACTTGTTGTCCCAGTCAAGCAGTCTTTTGCTCAATGTCAGGGTGCAGTCCCTGCATCTAACGGCCTGGCGTATTCTGTTTTAGAGCCTGTGGGGTCTCAGCTTCCTCAACAGGTTTTAGATGTCATTTTGGAAGCCAGGCGGCCCAGCACTAGAAAAGTTTATGCTGATAAATGGAGGAGATTTTTTCTTTGGAGCACAACAAAGGGCTTTGATGTCTCAGTGCCTAATTTGAGTTTTTCACTACAGTACCTTACTGAATTATTAGATAAGGGTTTGTCTTTTTCCTCTGTGGAGGTTCATGCTGCAGCCATTTCTGCTCACTATGATTGTGACCCTCCTTTATTTTCTCACCCTTTGTTTAAGCAATTTCTTAGAGGGGCAAAAAATATAAGACCCCCACGTAGAGCTCCTACTCCTTCCTGGGATCTCAATTTTGTGTTGGAGAAGCTTACTTTGCCTCCTTTTGAACCTGCAGCTACATCTGAATTGAAATTTTTGTCTTGGAAGACTGCTTTTTTGTTGGCCATTACTTCTGCTAGGAGGGTTTCTGAATTGCAGGCTCTCATGGCAGTTGAACCCTTTCTGATATTCCATAAGGATAGAGTTTCTTTGCGTACTAACCCTACTTTTATGCCAAAAGTGATTTCTAATGTGGCCTTGAACCAGTCTATCCACTTGCCTACTTTTTATGCTGATCCCCAAAATAAGGGGGAAAAAGTCTTGCATTCTTTGGATATACACAGGCAGTTACGTTACTATTTGAGCAGAACTAAGGAGTTCAGACAGTCTCAACAGTTATTTGTTTCTTTTGCTTTGAGTTCACAAGGGAAAGCTGTCTCAAAGCAGACTATTTCAAAGTGGATTGGTCATTGTATTGCTTTTTGTTATTCTCATCATGGGAAGAATGTTCCTGCTGGGATCAGACGGCATTCCACCAGGGCTACTGCCACATCTACTGCTTTTTTGAGGGGTGTAGCTACTGAGGATATTTTGGAAGCAGCTATTTGGAGTTCAGTTCACACTTTTACTAAGCATTACCATCTCCCTCTTTATACTAAGTCCAGGGCTGGGTTTGCCACTGCAGTCTTGCAGGGCATGTTAGCAGCCCCTAATGCTGTTTAGTTTGCCAGCCTCCCTTTTCCTTTGCTTTGGGATTCTACCCACAGGTTATGACTGCAGCAATGTGAGACGAAGAACATAGTACAGTTTTGTACCTACCATAAATGTAGATGTTAGAGGATCCACATTGCTGCAGTCCTATTTTCCCTCCCTCCTCCCCCTCTATTGTTTGGGGTTGTTGTTGTTGTTGTTGTTGTTCTCTTGGGATAATTGATATTTTCTCCCTTGTGGTTGTTGGACTTTTTCTCTTTTGGCTCTGGCCTTTCCTTTTTAAGGCCTTCTGACATCTGGGGCAAGAAAGACTGAGGATATGGCGTCGGTCATGCACTTAAGTACTACTACGTACTGATGTCAGCTCCGGGCGACCATGACCGACGCCAGCCTAACTCTTTGGTAATCGGGCCGACCGAGGACAGCGGACTACCCACAGGTTATGACTACAGCAATGTGGATCCTCGAACATCTACATTTATGGTAGGTACAAAACTGTACTTTTCCAGGGGAAGAGCATCCTTTGGCTCAGCGGTGCTTCGGAACATCCTTCCATGACGGCCGCCCAAGATTTAGGTAGCTGGGGACTCTGTCCCACAGGTTGCAGACAAATGAAGTCTGCCTACTTCAGATTTAGAAGTTATGTACTCACCATAACATTCCATCTGAGTAGGTGACTTGATTTGGATGCAACCATCCCCCCCTCCATCCCCCCGACCTTTATACAACTAGAGTTTTTGCATCTTTGTAGATACCTTTTTGGTAATGTTATTTAGGCAAACTCAATCTGAGGTCAGTTAGGGCTTGGCAGGGGATTATGGGTAGAGGGAGGAGCTAGGAGCCTAAAGCTTTTGAAATGCCGGCTCTGATCCGAGGTCGGATCCGATACTCACAGGTTGCATCCAAATGAAGTCACCTACTCAGATGGAACGTTATGGTGAGTACATAACTTCTAATTTTCCTGGTGTTGCAGTTTTCCTGCTTTAAAGTTTGCTTTTGTACACTTATGAAGACCAAATGACATTCTCGTATCTTCTGAAAAAGTTTTAACCACTTCTTGCAGTTGTGCTTTCAGTTCCTCATCTGATGAGCTGTACAATTTTAAATCATCAACAAAGAGAAGATGTGAGGTCTTTACACTTGGTTGTTTTCTGGGAGCCAAATTATAGCCATGGCATAATCTGTTAAGTAGACACCTTAAAGGCTTAAGGGCAAGACAGAAAAGCAGCGGTGAGTAGTCACACTGGTGAATTTTTATCCTTGGAATAATAATTTGCAATTAAGCCATGATAAAGGACAAAGTGGTTTGCCACTGTTTCATGGTCACTGTAATGTAGTTGATCAGTATAGGGTGTAGCTTACACATCTTTAAGCACACTTTATCCATGAATTTGGGGTATATTCAAATGCTTTTTTGTAGTCATTTCCATGCCATACTTAGATTTTTCCCTTTTCTTACAGATGTTCTGCATGTTTCACTGTTGCAGTCATTACATTTGGGTAGTCTGCTGGCAGGTTGCCCTCAGTCGGCCTGTATATCAAAGTCTTGGGTCCTGCGTCGTTTGCTGTCTCCTCTTCCATGACATCAGGTTG
Organism: Protopterus annectens; assembly: GCF_019279795.1. NCBI lineage: Eukaryota > Metazoa > Chordata > Ceratodontiformes > Protopteridae > Protopterus > Protopterus annectens. Next base: position 842,288,975 of record NC_056750.1, on the reverse strand, counting down.
TCAGGGGTATAAAACAGGCAGCCGACACCATTTTCTTTAGTCTTTCTTGCCGTGCGGTGCCCGAAGCAGAAGCAGTTTGCAAGTGCCGGTTGGCCGACTCCTGAAATTTTCGAATTCTAGGTTCAGAACTGAAGTCTTCAGTTAAAGCCAAGTACCCCGTTGGGGAAACTTTTTCTTGCTCCATACCAATGTCAGTAAAAGTTAATAATTGCATTACTTGTGGGAAGCAAATAACCTCATAAGGACTTTCATTTGTACTGTATTCCTTGCCTAGGCCTATATTATAACATGCCTTGCTGTTGGTTTTGTGCTAGATTTAACCAACGCACTATTAAGCGTCTGTATCAAAATATTTTGGAAACAGATTTAACTATTCTGAGATGTCGTCTGATAGCAGTCCAACTACTGGAGTTCACAAAAAATGCAAAGAAAAGGACAGAGACTGACCGTTGAGGTCCAAAACTGATGACAAAGCTTCTCCTAAGCCAGTCGCCGGTTCGGTGGTACTCGGTGAGGCACTTTCGCAGCCCCTGATCCCCGCTATTTTCGAGTCGCAGGCCTCTACTGAGACCCATGTGGAGTCCGGCAAGCAGCGAGATTCTGAAAGTATTGTACCTGCGGATGTCTCTCCCTCGGATGAGTCTGGAGCCGCTGAGCAGGCACCGGCTTCTGAGGGTGTCTCCAGGCCTCAGCATTTCTATATAAAACTGACGCCAGCTTCAAAAACAAAGACAAAAGCAACTTCTAAGGCTAAAAAACCGACACATGAGCCACGTGCTCAGGCCTGTATGCCCAAAAAGCAGAGACCAAAATGGCTGAAGACATAATTACATTATTCAGGGGTTCCCAACCCCCCCCCCCCCTCGATAAGAGGCCTTGGCAAGACACTGATTACGCATCTTCAGATCAGGTTTTTCTTTCTTCTGATCAGGAATATTCTATACCACCCTATGAGGATTCAGATTCAGAGGAATCCATCCCATCTGCATCTCCTCCTGAAGATTATTCCTTTGGAGAAACCTTGCATACTTTGAGGGAACATTTTCATTGGGAGAGTCAAGATTTCTCAGAATAAAAAAAGAGGCTTAGGGATTTCCTTCTCCCTCAGCATAGGTTTTTGGCCATACCTCCTGTATTAGACATTGTTGATTATGTGTTTTTGGAATCAAGCATGACTCCAGATTCCTTACCTCCAGCTCCTAGCAAGCCAGACAGATATTACAGGGTTCCTGACTCGCACAAAGTTTTATTCAAAAACCCTGCTGCTGACCCTGAAACTATCTCAGTGTCACAACGGTGTAAAGGCCTCAACAGCTAAAAATCCTACCCCCTCTGATAGAGATTCCAGGGCGCTGGATAGATGGGGAAAGAAGGTTTATACGTCTGCAACCTTGGCAATTAGGGCCTTAAACTGTCAGTTTCATATGCTTAAATATGAACAGCATGTCATGGGATTATTGAAACAGAAAATGATGTTGATTTCTGAATGTGTGGAAAATAAAGAATTACAGGAATTATTGCATGCAGCAGAACAGGTTGGAAAGCATACTTTGCAATGTGGTTTTGATTCCTTAGATGCCTCCTGCAGGGCCACAGTTACTGGATCTGTGATTAGAAGGCATGGCTGGCTCAAGGAGCAAAATTTGCCTGATCATGTTAAAGCTAACTTGTTAGATGCACCTTTACAGCATGGTACTCTGTTTGGTAATAAGGCAGAAGCGGTTTTAAAGAAAAAGGAAGACAAAGCTAAATCTATGCAAACTATAAAAGACTTTTTACAAGTGCAGCCACCAAGATTCAGTAGACACTGGCCTACAAAAAATTGGTCCTTTCCTGGATTCGACAGAGCTTCACGGGACAAATCCAGGTGCTCAAAAGGCTCCAGATACCAATCAGAGTGTTCTTACAGTTCAAAGCAATGGGGTGCCTCCACCTCCAAATCTGGAGGAAATAAAGCGCAACCCTACAGTAAACAGCCTCGATGACTTCCCTCTGCCATCACCAAGCACTTATTTTTTGGCATCCCCCTTAGAGGGAAAACTAGCACTTCATGCTCAAAATTGGCAGTTAATAACCCAGGACAAGTGGGTATTAAACATAGTATCCCAGGGATACAGATTTCATTTCCATACCTTGCCAATTCCAAACGGTTGGCCAGATCTGCCACATAATCAATGGGCAGAGGCTCAGAAACAAGTTACATCCCTCATGGATAAGGGAGCTATTCAGCCAGTACCAGAACAGGAAAAAGGACAAGGGTTTTACTCAAGAATGTTCTTGGCACCCAGAAAAGACTATGCCTGGCACCCAATACTGGATTTATTGACTTTGAACACATTCTTGGACATACCAAAATTCAAAATGCTAACTTTGCAGCAGCTTCTGCCCATGCTAGGCAAGAACGCTTGGATAGTGACTCTAGACTTAAGAGGCATACCTGCATATCTCAATAAGGGAATCGTGCAGAAGGTACCTCCACTTCAAGGCTGGTTTTATGCATTACCAATTCTTTGCACTGCCCTTTGGCTTATCTACTGCGCCTGCGCCCAGGGTCTTTACAAAGTGCCTGGCACCAGTAATTGCATTTTGCAGACAAAGAAGTATACAAATCTATACTTACTTGGACGACTGTCTCATTCAAGCAGAAAACAAGGGCATTCTTCTTCAACATCTGGAGTTTGTGAAAAGGCTTCTAACATGCCTAGGGTACACAATAAACGAAAAGAAATCACAACTAGTACCCTCTCAGAAGATTACATTCCTGGGTGCAAGCTTGAGTAAAACTGCCCAGATGGCTTACTTTATGCCAGACAAACGAAGGCAACTGACTTTTTACTTCAAACAGATGGCAACAAAACCCCAGTTATCTACAAGACAAATTCTGCAGGCTTTGGGGTTCATGGCATCCTGCATTCTACTGATTCCATATGCAAGACTGCATATGAGGAAACTATAGTGGTACCTAAAAAATTTATGGAGTCAACATTGTCACAGTCCAGAAACAATGACTCCTGTCATTCCCTGCCTACAACAGGAGTTTCTTTGGTGGGCAGAGACATGTCACCAGAACATGGGACGGTCTTTCACTCTACCCCCTGTCAACCAAACCCTAACTAGAAACTCATCAGACTGTGCTTGGGGGGCCCATCTGGCAGGAAGACGCATTCACGGCATATGGAGCCCAAAACAGCTGCATCTGCATATCAACCAGAAAGAGATGTTATCTGTTCATAATGCCCTGACAGACTTCAAGGACTTACTTCATCCAGGACAACTACTGATAAAGATGGACAACACCATGGTTATGTGGTACATAAACAGGGGGAGCACACATTCCTACCCCCTTTGCAGACTAGACCATGGCAATGTGGGACACAGCCTTGACTTACCAAGTACATCTTCAAACTCAATTCCTGCCAGGAAAACAAAATACTCTGGCAGACGACCTAAGCAAAAACCTTATGGACCCTCACGAGTGGAAACTGGATCTACAAGTTTTCAGCATGATAACAAAGAAATGGGGGAGCCTGGACATAATTCTGGGGAGAGGCAAATAGATCTATCAACTGGACAAATTCTGCACAAGGACTTATCACAGACAAGCATGGAAAGTGGATGCCCTATCCTTCAGTTTGAAAAAACATCAGTCTACGCCTTTCCTCCTCTGGCTCTTCTTCCCAAGGTCCTACTAAAGATCAGACAGGAAAAAACAAAAATGATTCAAATTGCCCCGGACTGGCCTCGCCAGCACTGGTACCAAATCCTAAGGAATATGTCTAAACTCCCTCCTTGGTACTTACCTGAAATACCTCATTTACCGTCTCAGCAGAACAATCAAATTCTGCACACACTGCTCCAAACTCTGAGTCTTGCAGCATGGCTGATCAATTAATTATTCAAACAACACCTCTCAGTAAATCTGTGATGGATGTCATTTTGGAAGCTAGAAGGCCTAGTACTAGAAAATGTTATGCTGATAAATGGAAGAGGTTCTGTACTTGGAACCGAGCACAAGGAACTGACCCAGCAAAGCCAAATATTCCTCAGATTTTACAATACTTGACTGAGATGCTTGACAAAGGCATATCTTTTTCATCAATAAAAATCCATGCCTCTGCCATCTTGGCTCATTACAACACAGAGCCACCAATATTTTCAAATCCTTTGCTAAAACAGTATCTTAGAGGGGCCAAAAATTTAAGGCGCCTCAGAAGATCACCAATTCCTGCATGGGACCTCAGTTTTGTGTTAGGAAAAGCTCACCCTGCCTCCATTTGAACCAGCTGCTACTGCAGATGTAAAGTTTTTAGCCTGGAAACCGCTTTACTTCTGGCAATCACTTCAGCAAGACTGGTTTCAGAACTACAGGCCCCCGTGGCTGTGGAGCCTTTTATTATAATTTACCCAGACAGGGTGTCCCTCAGGACCAATCCTTCCTTTATGCCTAAGGTGGTATCCAGTGTGGCTCTTAACCAAACTATTCACCTGCCAACTTTTTACCCAAATCCGCAGAACAAGGGTGAGCGGATTCTGCATTCCTTGGACGTACACAGACAACTAAGATTCTACTTAAACAGGATCAAATCTCTAAGAAAGTCTGAGCAGCTACTGGTGGCATTTGCTGCAGGAACAGAGGGAAAGGCTATTTCTAAGCAGACTATTTCAAAGTGGGTAAGCCACTGCATTTGTTTTTGCTATTTGCATCATGGTAAACTGGTGCCCAAGGGCATTAGGTCACACTCCACCAGGGCTGCATCTACATCAGCAGCTTTTCTCAGAGGGGTGCCAACCAAAGACATTCTAGAAGCTGCTACTTGGAGTTCTGTTCATACTTTTAGAAAGCATTATCATTTGCCTCTTTTCTCTTTAAGTCTAGGGCAGGCTTTGCCACTGCAGTTCTGCAGGGCCTTATAGTAGCTCCTAATGCTATTTAGTTCCAGCCTCCCATCCATAGCTTTGGGATTCTACCCAAATGTAATTACTGCAACAGTGAAACACGAAGAACATAGTACAGTTGTGTACACTTACCATAAATGTAGATGTTCAAGTGTATTCACTGTTGCAGTCCGGGTTACCCACCCGCCATCCCCCTTTATTCTACAGTTTCTCTTTCCTTCACTATGTTTTACACCCTTTGTGGTGTATTTGCTTTTAGATGAAGGTAAAGTTTATGTTGTGACAATTGCATGTATTTATAGTTTTTATATATATATATATATATATATATATGTATGTATGTATATATATATATATATATATATATATATATATATGTGTGTGTATATGTGTATATATGGTTCTACCTGAGTTCGTCGACATACCACATAATCGACAATCACTTACCGACACGACACGACATCACCGACAGCTAACCGACAGCGCCGACATCCATGTGCTAATAGCGCCTCTTGCTCCTACCATGTTCCAGGTAATGTAAATAGTTGTCTGTAATCAGCATAGCGCTGATGACGGACAACTATTTACATTACCTGGAACATGGTAGGAGCGAGAGGCGCTATTAGCACATGGATGTCGGCATTCAGTAGTCGGTTATGTCAGCTGTCGATGTGGATTGTCGGTGTTCTCGTCGGTAAGTGATTGTCGATTATGTGGTATGTCGACGAACTCAGGTAGAACCATATATATATATATATATATATATATATATATATATATATATTTTTTTTTTTTTTTTTTGCTTGCACCCTATCTGGGGGGCATCTGATATCTGGGGCAAAAAAAAACTAAAGAAAATGGTGTCGGCTGCATGTTTTATACCCCCGATGACCTGACATCATGGAAGAGGAGACAGCAACCGACGCAGGACCCAAGACTTAGATATTCAAGCCGACTAAGAGCAACCTGCCAGCAGATTACCTGAATGTAATTGCTGCGACAGTGAATACACTCTAACATCTACATTTATGGTAAGTGTACACAACTGTACTTTCTCCATTGTGACTTTATTTAGCAACAGATGATCCTTTGTTCCATATGACTTTCTTTTATTACCCTTTTGTTTTATTGCCATGTTGAATTTTCTACTAAATGACTATAAACTCTGTCTGCAGCAGTTCCGGTGTATAGTTTATACATCATCGGAAGGCAAGTTAACTTGCAGGTTCACTGTTCCTGTTAGCCAGGTTGGTGTCAGTTCAGGGTGCGCATTTAAATAGTTCGTACTCGTAGCTAAATCTTCGTGCAAAGATGTTAATACTGTTAATATATTAATATATTTTTTAATACTTTTAGCCAGAAGTTAGGTACTGCATCTGGGCCTGGGGTTTTCCATTTGGAGGCTTTTCTTAACTTTATCTCAGTCTCTACCCATTTCATATCCTCATATGTGTTTTCCTTTACTTCTGTCCATTTAGCATCTTTATGTTCCCTAGGATCTTCATAGATGTTTCTTCAAAATGTATCTGTTTCTTCTTTTTTTAGTGGTTGTTCAGTTCCTTTTGTCTTGCTTCCCAATTCTCTATAAAACTTTATGGGGTCATCAGTGAATTGCTTATTTTGTACTTTTCCTTTATATTTCTTTGTGCATCTTCTATTTTGTTTGTGCTGAGATTTTTAGTTTATTATTTGCAATAGTGCAAGATAGATCCTGATCCGTTATAATACTGTGCATTGCTTCTATCACTTCTTTCTAAATATTTTTGTTGATCTGTTCCCTCTTCTATATTTTTCTGACAGTAACACTTCTTGTCTTAATTGCTTTATAGATGTTCTTCGTGTTTCACTGTTGCAGTCATTACATTTGGGTAATCTGCTGGCAGGTTGCCCTCAGTCGGCCTGAATTCCAGAGTCTTGGGTCCTGCGTCGATTGCTGTCTCTTCTTCCATGACGTCAGGTCGTCAGGGGTATAAAACATGCAGCTGATGCCATTTTCTTTAGTCTTTCTTGCAGCGCGGTGTCTGAAGCAGAAGCATTTTACAAGTGCCGGTTGGCCGACTACTGAAATATTTGAGTTTGAGTTTCAGAACCAAAGTCTTCACTAAAGCCAAGTACCCTGTTGGGGAAACTTTTTTCTTGCTCCATTCCGATGTCAGAAAAAGTTAATAATTGTATTAATTGTGGGAAGCAAATACCTCATAAGGATTTCCATTTTATACTGTATTCCTTGCCTAGGCCCTGATCACAACGTGCCTGGCTGTCGGTTTTGTGCTAGATTTAACCAACGCACGATTAAGTGTCGGTATATTTTTGCCTCAAAGTATTTTGGAAACCGATTCAACTACCCAGAAATGTCATCGGATAGCAGTCCGACTACCGGAGTACATAAAAAACGCAAAGAAAAGGACCGAGAAAGGCAGTCGAGATCCAGAACCGTCAGAGCTTCTCCAAAGCCAGTCGCCGGTACTCAGTGAGGCGCTTTCGCAGCCCCCGATACCCGTTACTTTCGAGTCGCAGGCCTCTACCGACACTCATGTGCAGTCCGGCATGCCTCAAGATACTCAAGGTATTGGACTGACGGGTGTATCTCCATCAGATGGGTCCGGAGCCGCTGAGCAGGCACCGGCTTCTGAGGGTGTATTCAGACCTCAACATTTGTATATCAAACAGACGACAGCTGCAAAACCAAAGACAAAAACAACTTCTAAAACTAAAAAAGACGCATGAGCCATGTGCACAGGCCTTGATGCCTAAAAACAGATTATCAAAATGGCTGAAGACCTTATTACCTTGATCAGGGGTACCCATCACCCTCCAGATAAGAGGCCTAGGCAAGACACTGATTATGAAGCTTCAGATCAGGTTTCTATTTCTATGGATTCCTGTTCTGATCAGGAATTATCTATACCTCCGTATGAGGATTCTGATGCAGAGAAGTCTGTACCATCTGCATCCCCTTCTGAGGATTATTCATTTGAAGAAGCCTTGCATACTTTGAGGGAACATTTTCACTGGGAGAGTCAAGATATCTCAGAATCAAAAAAGAGGCTCGGGGATTTCCTTCTCCCTCAGCACAGGCCTTTAGCCATTCCCAGTTTTAGACCTTGTGGATGATGTGTTTTCGGAGTCAAGCTTGACCCCTGACTCCTTACCTCCGGCTCCCAGTAAGCCTGACTGATATTTCAGGGTCCCTGACTCACATAAATTTTTATTTAGAAACCCTGCTGCTGATCCTGAAACTATTTCACAGGGTCCAAAGGGAGTTAAGGTCTCAACAGCAAAAAATCCTACTCCCTCTGACAGAAATTCAAGGGCACTGGACAGATGGGGAACAAAAGTTTATACATCTGCAACCTTGGCAATCGGGGTCTTAAACTGTCAATTTCATATGCCTAAGTATCAGCAACATGTTATGGGATTGCTGAAACAGAAAATGATGTTGATTTCTGAATGTGCAGAAAATAAAGAATTGCAGGAATTATTGCATGCAGCTGAACAAGTAGGAAAACATACTTTGCAATGTGGGTTTGATTCCTTAGAGGCCTCCTGCAGGGCCGCAGTTACTGGATCTGTGATTAGGAGGCATGTTTGGCTAAATGAACAAAATTTGCCTGATCATGTTAAAGCTAAACTGCTAGATGCACCTTTACAGCATGATTCTCTGTTTGGTGTTAAGGCAGAAGAGGTTTTAAAGAAAATGGAAGACTAAGCTAAGTCTATGCAAACTGTTAAAGACTTTTTACAAGTGCAGCCACCAAGATTCAGTAGACACTGGCCTACAAAAAATTGCTCCTTTCCTGTGTCCGACAGAGCTTCACTGGGCTAATCCAGGTGCTCTAAGGGCTCTAGATACCAATCGCAGGATTCTTACAGGTCAAAGCAATGGGGTGCCTCTACCTCCAAATCTGGAAGAGATAAAGCGCAAACCTACAGAAAACAATCCCAATGACTTCCCTTACCTATACCAAGCACTTATCTTTTGGCAGCACCCATAGTGGGAAAAATTAGCAATTTTTGCTGAAAATTGGCAGTTAATAACCCAGGACAAGTTGGTACTAAACATCGTATCACAGGGATACCGATTCCATTTCCACACTTTGCCAATGACAAATGGTTGGCCAGATCTACCAAAAAAACAATGGGCAGAGGCACAGAAACAGGTTTTGTCTTTCGTGGATAATAGGGGCCATTCAGACAATACCATGGCAGGAAAAAGGACAAGGTTTTTACTCAAGGATGTTCTTGGTACCCAGAAAGGACAAGGCCTGGCGGCCAATACTGGATTTATCGATTTTGAACACATACCTGTGCATTCCAAAATTCAAAATGCTGACTTTGCAGCAGATTCTGCCCATGCTGGACAAGAATGCTTGGCTGGTGACATTAGACCTAAAAGGGGCATACCTGCATGTCCCAGTAAGACAGTCGTGCAGAAGATACCTCAGATTCAAGGCTGGTTTAATGCATTACCAGTTCTCTGCACTGCCCTTTGGTTTATCTACTGCACCCAGGGTCTTTACAAAGTGCCTGGCACCAGTAATTGCATTTTGCAGACAAAGAAGTATACAAATATATCCTTACTTGGACTACTGTCTCATTCAAGCAGAGAACAAGGACATTCTTCTTCGACATCTGGCGTTTGTAAAAAGGCTTCCAACATGCCTAGGGTACACAATAAACTAAAAGAAATCACAACTGGTACCCTCTAAAAAGATAACATTCTTGGGTGCAAGCTTGAATACAACTTCTCAGATGGCTTACCTCATGCCAGACAAACAAAGGCAACTGACTACTTACTTCAGATTGATGGCAACAAAGACCCAGTTATCTGCAAGACAAATTCTGCAGGCTTTGGGCTTAATGGCATCCTGCATCGTACTGATTTCATATGCAAGACTGCATATGAGGAAATTTCAGTGGTACCTGAATTATGGAGTCAACATTCTCAGTCTGGAAGCAATGATTCCTCTCGTACCCTGCCTACAACAGGAGTTTCTATGGTGGGAAAAGGCATGTCACCAAAACATGGGACGGCCCTTCACCCCCCCCCCCCCGCCAGCCAAACCTTAGCAACAGACTCATCGGATTATGCCTGGGGGGCCCACATGGCAGGAAGATGCATTCAGGGCATATGGACCCTAAAAGAAATGCATCTGCATATCAGCCAGAAAGAGATGCTAGCTGTTCAAAATGCCCTAACAGCCTTCAAGGACCTACTTCTTCCAGGACAACTACTGATAAAGATGGACAACGCCACGGTCATGTGGTATATAAACAAGCAAGGGTGCACACTCATGCCCCCTTTGCAGATTAGCCATGGCACTGTGGGACACGGCTTTGACCTACCAAATACATCTTCAAGCTCAGTTCCTGCCAGGAAAGCAAAATACTCTGGCAGTCGATTTAAGCAGAAACCTTATGGATTCTCACGAGTGGAAACTAAATCCGCTAGTCTTCAGCATGATAACAGAGAAATGGGGGAGCCCAGACATAGATCTATTTGCCTCTCCTCAAAATTATCAATTGAAAAGATTCTGCACAAGGACTTCTCACAGACTAGCATGGAAAGTGGACGCCCTATCCTTCAGTTTACGCCTTTCCTCCGCTGCCTCTTCTTCCCAAGGTCCTCCTAAAAGTCAGACAAGAAACCAAAGATGATACTAATTGCCCTGGACTGGCCCTGCAAATTCTGGTACTTAATCTTAAGGAACTTGTCTCAATTCCCAGCTTGGACATTACCTCAAAGACCGCAACTACTGTCCGAGCAAAACAATCAGATCCTGCACAATCCACTCCAGACACTGAACCTGGCAGCATGGCTGATCATGTAGTTATTCAAACAACACCTCTCAGTAAAGCTGTGATGGATGTCATTTTGGAAGCCAGACTGCCTAGTACTAGAAAATCTTATGGTGATCTGTGCTTGGAATCGAGCACAAGGAACTGACACAGCAGAACCAAATATTCCTCGGGTATTACAATACTTAACTGCGATGGATGCTTGACAAAGGCCTATCTTTCTCATAAATTAAAATCCATGCCTCTGCCATTTCGTCTCACCAATCTTTTCTCATACTTTACTAAAGCAGTATCTTAGAGGAGCCAAAAATTTAAGGCCTCCTAGAAGATCACCATTACCTGCATGGGACCTCAATTATGTGTTTGAAAAGCTCACCCTGCCTCCATTTGAACCAGCTACTACCGCTGATATAAAGTTCTCATCATGGAAAACAGCTCTGCTACTAGCAATTACTTCAGCAAGAAGAGTTTCAGAGCTACAGGCCCTCATGGCTGTAGAGCCTTTTATCATATTTTACCCAGACAGGGTGTCTGAGGACAAATCCTACATTTATGCCTAAGGTGGTTTCCAGTGTGGCTCTTAACCAAACAATTCATCTGCCAATCTTTTATCCAAATCCGCAGAACAAGGGGGAGAGAATTCTGCATTCTTTGGACGTACACAGACAGCTAAGATTCTGCTTGAGCAGGACTAAAGCTCTAAGAAAAACTGAGCAATTACTAGTGACATGCTGCAGGATCAGAAGGAAAGGCTATTTCAAAGCAGACAATTTCAAAGTGGATAAGCCACTGCATCCGTTTCTGCTACTTACACCGTGGTAAACCTGTGCCCAAGGGCATTAGGTCTCATTCCACCAGAGCTGCAGCTACTTCAGCAGCCTTTCTTAGAGGAGTACCAACCAAAGACATTCTAGAGGCTGCTACTTTGAGTTCTGTTCACACCTTTACAAAGCATTATCATTTGCCTCTCTACTCTTAAGTCCAGGGCAGGCTTTGCCACTGCAGTTCTGCAGGTCCTTATAGCCGCACCTAATCCTGTTTAGCTCCAGCCTCCCAACCATAACTTTGGGATTCTACCCAAATGTAATGACTGTAACAGTGAAACACGAAGAATATAGTACTTTTGTGTACACTCAACATAAATGTAGATGTTCGAGTGTATTCAGTGTTGCAGTCCAAGTTACCCTCCCACCATCCCCCTGTCATTCTGGAGTTTATCTTTCCTTCTCTTTCATGTGCATATATATAATAGCATTTTTTTTTTATTTTTTGCTACCTTTTTGGGGGCACCTGACATCCGGGGCAAGAAAAATTAAAAAAAAAAAAAAATGTCGTCGGCTGCATGTTTTATGCCCCTGACGTCATGGAAGAAGAGAGAGCAGCCGACGCAGGACCCAAGACTTTGGAATTCAGGCTGACTGAGGGCAACCTGCCAGCAGACTACCCAAATGTAATGACTGCAACAGTGAATGCACTCTAACATCTACTTTTATGGTAAGTGTACACAACTGTACTTTTTCTCGGTTTGATACTTCCATAATGGTGTTTGATTTCTCCCATTTCTTTCCTTCACTACCCCGTGTTCTCGTGGTAGAACTTTATCTGTTATTAATTTAGCTGCACAGTGATATATCCTGTTTACTTCCGTTATATCACGTGGATCTCTGTGGACAGCCCTAATTATTGTATTCATCTGTTTTATCAAACTTCTGACTTTTTGAGTTTTATTAACCTTCTGCAGTCTATTTCTTTCATTGATCGTAATATGTCTGCCTGTCTCTGTTAAATCATTCAACTCTTAGCTCTATCTAAACTAAGGGCACATTCTTGGTTCTCCATTTCCTGCGGGCATTCTATAGAGAGTTCTATAGCATTTTCCTGTGGCACATTCTCTTCAGTTTCATCCTGTGCCATCCGTTGCTCTGTCATATGAGAACTAACTGGCCTATCACTCCTCAACATTGACTGTGTTAGAGTTGCCACAGTTTCTGATGTTCGTGTTTCACTGTAGCAGTCATTACATTTGGGTAATCTGCTGGCAAGTTGCCCTCAGTTGGCCTGAATAACAAAGTCTTGGGTCCTGTGTCGGTTGCTGTCTCTTCTTCCATGACATCAGGTCGTCAGGGGTATATAACATGCAGCCGACGCCATTTTATTCAGTCTTTCTTGCCGCGCGGTGTCCGAAGCAGAAGCAATTCGCAAGTACCGGTTGAACGACTCCTGAAATTTTCATATTAGTTTCAGAACCGAAGTCTTCAAACCAAACTAAAGCGAAGTACCCCGTTGGGGAAACTTTTTCTTGCTCCTTACCGATGTCAGTAAAGGTTGATAATTGCAATACTTGTGGGAAGCAAATACATCAAGGATTTTCATTTGTACTGTATTTCTTGCCTATGCCCAGATCACAACGTGCCTTGCTGTCGGTTTTGTGCTAGATTTAACCAACGCACTGTTAAGCGTCTGTATATTTTTGCTTCTAAATATTTTGGAACAAGATTTAATTATCCTGAAATGTCATCTGTTAGCAATCTGACTATCGAAGTTCACAAAAAACGTAAAGAAAAAGACTGACAAGACCGTCAAGGTCCAAAACCGACAGCGAAGCTTCTCCTAAGCCAATCGCTGGTACTCAGTGAGGCTCTTTCGCAGCCCCTGATGCACGCTACTTTTGAGTCGCAGGCCTTCACCGAGACCCATTCAGAGTCCGGTATGCCGCGAGATTTTGAGTACTGATCTTGCAGATGTCTCTCCCTTGGATGGGTCCGGAGCCGCTGAGCAAGCACCGGCTTCTGAGGGTGTTTTCAGGCCTCAACATTTTTATATTAAACCGATGCCAGCAACAAAATCAAGCTCAAAATCATCATCTATGTCTAAAAAACCGATGCATGAGCCATGTGCTCAGGCCTCTATGCCGAAAAAACAGATTATCAATATGGCTGAGGATTTAATTACCTTGATCAGGGGTTCCCAACACCCCCTGCTAAGAGGCTTGGGTAAGGCACTGGTTATAAATCTTTAGATCAAGTTTCTATTTCTTCTGACTTCTCTTCTGATCAGGAATTTTCTCTTCCACCCTATGAGGATTCTGATGCAGAGGAATCCATCCCATCTGCATCTCCTCCTGAGGGATTACTCTTTTGGAGACACTTTGCATACTTTAAGGGAACCATTTTTACTGGGAGAGTCAGGACTTCTCTGAATCAAAAAAGAGGCTTGGGGATTTCCTTCTTCCTCAGCATAGGTCTTTGGCCATACCTCCTGTATTGGACATTGTTGATGATGTGTTTTCGGAATCAGGCATAGCTCCTGATTCCCTGCCTCCGGCTCCTAATAAGCCAGACAGATATTGCAGGGTTCCTGACTCCCACAAATTTCTATTCAAAAGTCCTGCTGCTGATCCTGAGACTATTTCACAGGGTCTCAAGGGTGTAAAGGCCTCTACAGCCAAAAATCCTACCCCCTCTGACAGAGATTCCAGGGCGCTGGATAGATGGGGAAATAAGGTTTATACGTCTGCAACCTTGGCAATCAGGGCCTTAAACTGCCAGTTTCATATGCTTAAATATCAGCAGCATGTTATGGGCTTACTGAAACAGAAAATAATGTTGATTTCTGATTCTGTGGAAAATAGAGTTACAGGAATTATTGTACTCAGCAGAACAGGTTGGAAAGCATACTTTGCAGTGTGGTTTTGATTCCTTGGAGGCCTGTTGTAGGGCCGCCGTTACTGGATCTGTAATTAGAAGGCATGCTGGCTCAAGGAGCAAAATCTTCCTGATCATGTTAAAGCTAACTTGTTGGATGCCCCTTTGCAGCATGATACTCTGTTTGGTAATAAGGCAGAAGAGGTTTTAAAGAAAATGGAAGACAAAGCTAAATCTATGCAAACTGTAAAAGCTTTCTTGCAAGTGCAGCCACCCAGGTTCAGTAGACGCTGGCCTGCTAAAAAATGGTCCTTTCCTATATCCAACAGAGCCACTCAATGCAAATCCAGGTGCTCAAAAGGCTCCAGATACCAATCACAGGGTTCTTAAAGGTCAAAGCAGTGGGGTGCCTGCACCTCCAAATCTGGAGGAAACAAAGCACAACCCTACAGTAAGCAGTCTCAATGACTTTCCTTTGCCATCACCAAGCACTTTTCTTTTGGCAGCCCCCTTGGGGGGAAAGCTAGCACTTCATGCTCAAAATTGGCAGTTAATTACACAGGACAAGTGGGTATTAAACATAGTATCCCAGGGGTACATATTTCATTTCCATACTTTGCCAATTCCAAACGGATGGTCAGATCTGCCACAAAACCAGTGGGCAGAGGCCCAGAAACTAGTCATGTCCCTCATGGATATGGGGGCTATTCAACCGATACCAGAAAAGGAAAAAGGACAAGGTTTTTTTTTCAAGACTTTTCCTGGTACCCAGAAAAGACAATTCATGGCGTCCAATACTGGACTTATCAATTTTGAACACGGTTCTGGACATTCCAAAATTCAAAATGCTGACTTTACAATAGCTACTGCCTATGCTAGGCAGGAATGCTTGGTTAGTAACTCTAGACTTAAGAGGCATACCTGCATATCCCAGTAAGGGAGTCATGCAGAAGATACCTCTGCATCAAAGCAGGTTTTTTGCATTACCAATTCTCTGCACTGCCCTTTGGCTTATCTACTGCGCCCAGGGTCTTTACAAAGTGCCTGGCACCAGTAATCGCATTCTGCAGACAAAGAAGCATTCAAATGTATCCTTATCTGCACGATTGTCTCATTCAAGCAGAGGACAAGGACACTCTTCAACATCTGGCATTTGTGTAAAGGCTTCTAGCATGCATAGGGTATACCATAAATGAAAATAAATCACAACTGGTACCCTCTCAAATAATTATATTCCTGGGTGCAAGCTTGAATACAACTGCCCAGATGGCTTACCTCATGCTAGACAAAGACAACTGACATCTTACTTCAACAAATGGCAATGAAAATCCAGTTATCTGCAAGACCAATTCTGCAGGCTTTGGAGTTCATGGAATTCTGCGTTCTAGTAATTCCATATGTGAGACTGCATACGAGAAAACTTCAATGGTACCTAGAAAGTTTATGGAGTCAACATTGTCACAGTCTGGAAACAATGAATGTTCATCGTGTTTCACTGTTGCAGTCATTACTCTTGGGTTATCCTGCTGGTAGGCTACCCGCAGTCGGACAGAATTCCAAAGTCTAGGTCCGGCGTCGGTTGCTGTCGCCTCTTCCCAGGTGTCAGTGCGCCAGGGGTATAAAAGATGCAGCCGACGCCATTTTCTTCAGTCTTTCTTGCTGCGCGGTGCCCAAAGCAAAAGCAGTTTGCAAATGCCGGTTGGCTGACTCCTGAGATTTTCAAATCCGAATTTCAGATCCGACGTCTTCATTAAAGTTAAGTACCCCGTTGGGGAAACTTTTTTTTTTTTCTTGCTCCAGACCGATGTCAGAAAAAGTTAACAATTGTATTTCTTGTGGGAAGCAAATACCTCATAAGGATTTTCACTCTTACTGTATTCTTTGCCTAGGCCCTGATCACAACGTTGCTAGTTGTCGGTTTTGTGCTAGATTTAACCAACGTACTATCAAGCGTCAGTTTGATTTTGCATTTCATTACTTTGGCCGAAGATTTAATTATATATTCTAGGGATATAAACCTCAACACAACAATGAATAGAACATGCTGGAGGGATAGATTCCCTTCACAGAGACTTCTCTTACTATGGAACAGGGTCCCGATCTACATAAGACAGAGCCCCTCACTGTCACTCTTCAAGAGGAACCTTGATGAGTGGATGGGTAACAGAAAGTTCACACCGGGGATCACACCAACAGCACTACTAGATAGGGGCCAAGGGTACTAGCTGCTAGTACAAGGGTCTAGGGAACTACTAAAGGGGCGGTGAATACCGCACAACGTGGCTGGGCTAATATATGCCTTCGGGCAGATAGCCCAATACCAACCTATGAACCTATATAATGCTGTCGGATCAGCTGACGACCAGAGTTTACAAAAAATGCAAGGACAAAAGGATAGGCATCCAAGGTCCAAAACCGACGAAGCCTCATCTAGGCCAGTCGCCGGTTCTCGGGTGTTTTCGCAGCCCCTGGCGCCCGCTACCTCAGAGCCACAGCTGCTTCCGACTCCCACGTGGAGCTAACTGGGCCTCTGGATACTCAAGGTATTGGACACACTGAAATCATTCCCTCAGATGGGTCCGGAGCCGCTGAGCAGGCATTGGCTTCTGAGGGTGTCTTCAGACCTACACAACTATATATTAAGCCATCTTCAGCTTCAAAGACTAAAGCAGCACTAAAGACAAAGAAACAAGTACAGCATTCTCCTACTCAGACTTCCATGCCTAAAAAACAGATGCTCAAAATCAAAATGGCCAAAGACCTAATTACTTTGATCAGTGGTTCCCATCCCCCTCCTGATAAGAGACCTAGGCAAGAGACAGAGTATGTTTCTTCTGATCAGGTTTCTATTTCCTGTGATTCCCCTTCTGAACAGGATTACTCCATGCTTCCCTATGAGGATTCTGATGCTGAAGAATCCATTCCTTCAGCCTCTCCTCCTGAGGATTATTCTTTTGGGGAAACCTTGCATACCATGAGGGAACATTTCCACTGGGAGAGCCAAGATTATTCTGAATCTAAGAAAAGGCTCAGAGACTTTCTGCTACTTCCTCAGCAGAGACCCCTTGCTATTCCACCAGATGTCCTTCAAGGATGCATCTGCAGTCATAACATATGGGTTGTCCTGCCTCAGGCAGCCCCTCGGTCGGCCGGATTCCAAAGTCTGGGTTTGGCCTCTGCTGATGTCGCACTTCACCCGACGTCATAGCTCCTCGGGTATAAAGGCATCAGCCGACGCCATTTTCCTCAGTCTTTCTTGCCGCGCGGTGCCCAAAGCAGAAGCTGTTCGCAAGTGCCGGTCGGTCAGATTCAGAGATTTCAGCTACCGAAGACTTCTAAAAAAGCTAAGTACCCCGTTGGGGACTCTTTCTTGCCTCAGCCGATGTCAGACAAAGTAAATAATTGTTTAACTTGTGGGAAACAAATACCTCATAAGGATTTCCACTCTTACTGCCTTCCTTGCTTAGGCCCAGAGCACGACGTATCAGCTTGTTTAGCCTGTGCTTCCTTCAGCCGACGGACACTTAGACGTTGGTCGGAGTTTGGAGAAGAGTTTTTTGGTCCCGCTTTTGCATATAAAATGCCGTCGGAGACTCCGACTACACATTTAGCCAAAAAACGCAAGGAAAAGGTCCGACACTCGCGGCCCGTGGTTTCGGCTGAAACCACGGTTAGGCCTACTGCGAGTGTCTCGGTTTCGGCTGAAACAGAGTCCTCAGTTCTTCCTTCGGCCGCAAGCATGCCTCCGACAACCGAGGCCACAGAGGCCCCGGCTGAGTCGGCTACAGAAATTCCTACCGAAGAAGCAGGCACACAAGAATTGTCCGACACCATTCCGTTGACATCTCTACTCCTGCACGTGGGGCAGCTAGACCCCCTGCTTCTATGTCTATTAAGGCCTTCTCCAGGGCTAAAGCAGCTAAACTTTCCAAGGCCTTGCCTACTAAAGCTCCCCCTCACAGACCTTCCTCAAGTTCTCAGATTCTCAGCCTTGCTGAGGACCTTATTTCTCTGATCAGGGGATCCCAACCCCACCCAGACAGGGCCTTGCAACCCCCTCCTGAAAAAAGGCCTAGGACTGAACCCCCTGAACCTCTCTCCGCTGACTATTCCTCGGATGGATCAGATTTATCAGACCATCAGGAAGGGCCATACTCACCTTATGAGGATTCGGATGCAGAAGACTCCATTCCTTTTGCCTTCCTCCCAGAAGAATTTTCATTTGGGGAAACTCTGCATTCAATGAGGGAACACTTCCTATGGCAGGGTCAGGATTTTTCTGATTCTAGGAAAAGGCTTAGGACTTTTTTACACTTACCACAGCATAGGCCTTTAGCCATACCACCTGTACTATCAGTTGTTGATGATGCATGCAATGATGCCTGTTCAGCGCCTGATTCTCTTCCCCCGGCCCCTGCCAAACCTGACAGATATTACAGGGTTCCGGATTCTCACTTCCACTTGTATAAGGCCCACGCTGCAGACCCAGAAACCATTTCTCAGGGCCCTAAGGGTGTTGCAGCTGCCTCTGCCAAAAACCCCCTACCCTCTGAAAGAAAATCAAGAGCATTAGAGAGATGGGGTCAAAAGGTTTATACATCTGCTACTCTTTCTGCCAGGGCTTTAAACTGTCAATTTCACATGATACAGTACCAGGAATTTTTGTTAGATCAGCTGAATAAAAAGCTTTCCTCTCCTGAACCTTTAGACCGTAAGTCCCTTCAGGAGTTGGTACACAACTCTCAGCAGGTCAGTAATCATTTCTTAAAATGTGGCTATGATGCACTGGAGGCTTCATTTAGATCAGCTATGACTGGAGCAGTGATTCGAAGGCATGCCTGGCTAAAAGAGCGATCCTTGCCAGACCATGTTAAGTCTAAACTCCTAGATGCCCCTATGGAGAAACAAAGTTTATTTGGCTCCCCTGCACAGGAGGTTCTAAAGAAAGTGGAAGAAAAAGCAAAATCTGTGCAAACAGTCAAGGATTTTCTGCAGGTCCAACCTCCGAGGTTCAGCAGAAATTGGCCTTCAAAGAATTGGTCCTTTCCAGACACCTCCAGAGCACAGAGAGGCAGAAATAGATGCCCAAGAGGCAGAGGTCAATCAAGGGGTGCCTACAGGGGCCGTCAGTGGCAACCTGACAACCAGAGGAGTGCTGCCACAGCTGCGACTGCAACCACTTCCACAGGACAGACACAATGACTTGGCTCTGACTCCGCCTACCAGGGAACAACTGGAAGCACCCTTGGGCGGAAAGTTAGCTTTATTTTCAAAAAACTGGCATTGCATTACAGGAGACAAATGGACTTTGCAAACAATAGACAAAGGCTACAGGTTTCACTTCCACACTTTACCAAAAAAGAGAGGAATGCCAAACCTTCCACCAAGCCAGAAGTCAGAGGCTCTAAAACAAATCATCAACTTACTAAAGATGAGAGCAATAGAAAAGGTACCATCTATGGAACAAGGCCAAGGATTTTACTCCAGACTATTACTTGTACCAAGAAAAGAAACTCAATGGAGGCCTATTCTCGACTTGTCCGCACTGAACACATATCTCATTGTACCAAAATTCAAGATGCTGACCCTACAGCAACTTCTTCCCATGTTGGGCAAGGAGTCTTGGCTGGTGACTCTAGATCTCAAAGAGGCATACCTGCACGTCTCTATACGACCAGATTGCTGAAGACACCTCAGATTTCTTGCAGGATCAGAGCATTACCAATTCTCAACATTGCCCTTTGGCTTATCTACTGCGCCCAGAGTATTCACGAAATGCCTGGCATCAGTAATTGCACATTGCAGGCTCCAGGGAATTCAAATCTACCCATACCTGGACGACTGCCTAATACAAGCGGACAACAAGACAAAAATAATAAAGGATTTGGCCTATGTCATACAACTGCTGCAAGCCTTGGGATACACAGTCAACATACAGAAGTCAAGCCTAGTGCCATCCCAAAGGATTACATTTTTGGGTGCAGAACTGGACACAATAACTCAGATGGCTTTTCTCACAGAAGAAAAACAAAAGCAACTTCCAGTCTACTTCATGGCATTGACAAGACAAATTCAGCTTACTGCAAGGAAAGTCCTGCAGACCCTTGGTTACATGGCATCCTGCATAATCTTGATCCCACATGCCAGACTGCATATGAGAAAATTACAATGGTACCTAAGGAATGTATGGTCTCAACACAGACACAGTCTAGAAACTATGATACCAATCATTCCATGCCTGAAAAAAGAATTCCTGTGGTGGGCTCAGGCCTGCCAGACCAACAGAGGGTTGCCTTTCCACAAACCACAACCAAGGCAGACCATCACCACGGACGCCTCAGACCTAGGCTGGGGCGCACACATGGAAGACAAGTGTATCCAAGGCCTATGGTCCCAAGACCAGCTGAATCTACCCATAAATCTAAAGGAGATGCTGGCAGTGAAGCATGCAATCGAGG
This sequence comes from Protopterus annectens, assembly GCF_019279795.1. NCBI lineage: Eukaryota > Metazoa > Chordata > Ceratodontiformes > Protopteridae > Protopterus > Protopterus annectens. The sequence continues at coordinate 842,268,178 of NC_056750.1, read as the reverse complement.
CATTCAAATCATTCCTCCAGCAAGGACACCTACTGATAAGGACGGACAATACCACAGTCATGTGGTACATCAACAAACAGGGAGGCACGCATTCCTACCCTCTATGCCGGATGACAATGGACCTGTGGAACCTAGGCCTGAATCTCAACATACAACTGCAGGCCAGATTCGTACCAGGAAAAGAAAATTCACTAGCAGACAGATTAAGCAGAACTACCACGGATGCTCACGAATGGATGCTGCATCCAGACATCTTCAAAACCATTACAAAGAAATGGGGAATGCCAGAGATAGACCTGTTCGCCTCCCCACTCATCCACCAACTGAAGAAATTCTGCTCAAGAGAATACCACCCACAAGCCTGGAGGGTGGACTCCCTTTCTTTCAGCTGGAAGGACCTGACAGTATGTCCTTCATGGATGCATCTGCAGTCATAACAACTGGGTTGTCCTGTCGTCAGGCAGCCCTTCAGTCGGCCGGATTCCAAAGTCCGGGTCCGGCTTCGGCTGATGTCGCACTTCACCCGACGTCATCTCTGTTGGTCTTCGGGTATAAAAGCATCAGCCGACGCCATTTTCTTCAGTCTTTCTTGCCGCGTGGCGCCCGAAGCAGAAGCTGTTCGCAAGTGCCGGTTGGTCGGATCCAGAGATTACTTCTACCGAATACTACTTCGAAGACTTCTAAAGCTAAGTACCCCGTTGGGGACTCTTTCTTGCCTCAGCCGATGTCAGAAAAAGTCAATAATTGTTTAACCTGTGGGAAACAAATACCTCATAAAGATTTCCACTCTTACTGCCTGCCTTGCTTAGGCCCAGCCCCCGACGTAGCAGCCTGTTCCTCCTGTGCTTCTTTCAACCGACGAACGCTTAGACGTCGGTCGGAGTTTGCAGAACAGTTTTTTGGTTCTGATTTTGCGTACATTATGCCGTCGGATCCTCCGACCACGCATTCTGCCAAAAACGCAAAGAAAAGACCGACACTCGCGGTCCGCGGTTTCGCCGAAACCATGGTTAAGCAAATCATGAGTGTCTCGGTTTCGCGAAACCGAGAAAACTGATCAAAATACAGCTGAATCTATCTCTACAACTGAGGTCCCTGCTAACACTCTTGAATCGGCCTCAGAAATTTTACCCACTACGGTGCTTACCACTGACTTATCAGACACCATTCCCTTGGATGTCTCTACCCCAGCACGTGGTGCTGCTAGGCCTCCAGCAGCCATGTCCATTAAGGCCTTCGCCAGGGCTAAAGCAACCAAGACTACTAAAACAGTGCCTGTTAAACCCCCCTCAACCAGGCCCTCTTCCAGTTCTCAAATGCTTACTTTGGCAGAAGATTTAATTTCATTAATTAGAGGATCTCAATCTCACCCAGACAGGGCCTCTCAGCCCCCAGAGAAGAGACCTAGGGCAGAGCCCCATGAGCCAGTGTCCTCTGATGATTCTGCTGATGAATCAGACATTACTGACCAGCCAGAGGCTCCTTTCTCCAATTTTGAAGATTCTGATGCTGAAGAATCCATTCCAGCTGCTTCCCCACCAGAAGAATTCTCCTTTGGGGAAACCTTGCATGCCATGCGAGAACAGTTCCAATGGCAGCAACAGGATTTTTCAGACTCCAGGAAAAGACTTAGGACCTTTTGCACCTTCCACAGCACAGGCCCTTAGCTATACCTCCTGTTCTCTCTGTGGTGGATGATGCTTTCAATGATGTCTGCTCCGGCCCAGATTCTTTACCCCAGCCCCTGCCAAACCAGACAGATTTTACAGGGTGCCAGATACTCATCACCACCTTTACAAGGCCCCTCTTGCAGACCCGAAACTATTTCCCAGGGTCCCAAGGCAGTAGCCGTGACCATAGCTAAAACCCTGTTCCTTCTGAAAGGGAAGCAAGGTCATTAGACAGATGGGGTAAAAAGGTTTACACTTCAGCCACTCTCTCAGCTAGAGCTTTAAACTGTCAGTTTCACATGATACAATACCAAGAGTTTATGCTTGATCAGTTAACTAAAAAGCTAACCACTGATGAATCTCTTGATAAGAAATATGTATTAGAAATGGTAAATGACATACAGCAAGTTAGTAACCACTCTTTAAAATGTGGCTATGATGCACTGGAGGCTTCATTTAGATCAGCCATGACTGGCACTGTAGTTAGAAGGCATGCATGGCTAAAGGAGCAAGCTTTACCGGATCATGTTAAATCTAAATTGCTAGATGCTCCTATGGATAAAACAAGTTTGTTTGGTACACCTGCCCAGCAGGTTATGAAGAAAATGGAAGAAAAGGCAAAATCAGTCCAGACAGTTAAAGATTTCTTGCAGGTTCAACCCCCAAGGTTTAGCAGGAACTGGCCTGCCAAAAATTGGTCCTTTCCTGACTCCACAAGACCTCAAAGGGGCAGGAATAGACGTTCCAGAGGCAGAAACCAATCCAGAGGAGGTGCCTACAGAGGACGACAGTGGCAAGGTAACAACAGAGGCACAGACTCAACACCTGCCACTACATCAACACAGCCACAGTGACTTAATCCTAAACCCGCCTACCAGGGAACAGATAGCAGCTCCTCTAGGCGGAAAGCTAACCTTATTTTCAAAGAACTGGCACCACATAACAAAGGACAAGTGGATTTTACGAACCATAGATCAAGGTTACGGTTCCACTTCCACACTTTACCAGACAAAGGAGGAATGCCAAATCTACCTCCAAATCAAAAGACAGAGGCTCTACAACAGATAATGGAGTTAGCAAACATGAGAGCTGTGGAGAAAGTGCCAACAGCAGAGCAAGGAAAGGGGTTCTACTCCAGACTATTCCTAGTTCCAAGAAAGGAAAAAGTTGGAGACCAATTCTAGACCTGTCCACCCTGAATACTTACATCATTGTCCCAAAATTCAAAATGCTGACCCTACAGCAACTTCTTCCCATGCTGGGCAAGGAGTGTTGGCTGGTAACTCTAGATCTCAAGGAGGCATACCTGCACGTCCCCATTCGACCAATCTGCAGAAGATACCTCAGATTTCTTGCAGGATCAGAGCACTATCAATTCTCAGCATTGCCCTTTGGCTTATCTACTGCGCCCAGAGTATTCACAAAATGCCTGGCATCAGTAATCGCCATTGCAGACTACAGGAATTCAAATTTATCCATACCTGGACGACTGCCTGATACAAGAAGACAACAAAAGCAAGCTGACAACAGATTTACAAAGGGTCATTTACTTGCTTCAAGCACTGGGATACACAGTCAATTTACAAAAGTCAAGACTGATACCATCCCAGACAAGGACTTTCCTGGGAGCGGAATTGGACACAGTAAGACAAATGGCATTCCTAACTACAGAAAAACAAAAGAACTCCTCTTTACTTCTTGGCACTAACAAAACTGAACAAGTTAACAGCAAGAAAGGTACTGCAGGCCTTGGGTTTCATGGCATCATGCATAATCTTGGTTCCATTTGCCAGACTACATATGAGAAAACTACAGTGGTACCTAAAAAATTTATGGTCCCAACTCAGACACAGCCTAGAAACGGAAATCCCACTAATACCATGCTTAAAACAGGAGTTCCTATGGTGGGCTCAGGCATGCCAGTCAAACCCAGGCCTGCCCTTTCAAGGGTCAAGCAAGCCAGACCATCACAACAGATGCTTCAGACCTAGGATCAAGGGTGCATCAGCTGGACAAATGCGCATAAGGATTGTGGACACAGGACCAACTTCACCTGCACATCAACCTAAAAGAAATGCTGGCAGTAAAACTGGCAATCCAAAAGTTCAGACCATTTCTCAAGGAGGACCACTTGATGATAAGGACAGACAACACCACAGTCATGTGGTACATCAACAAACAGGGAGGCACTCATTCTTACCCCTATGCAGAATGACTTTGAGCTGTGGACCCTGGCACTCAGCTACAACATCCAGTTACAGGCAATATTTGTGCCAGGAAAAGAAAACTCTCTAGCAGATATGTTAAGCAGGACCACATTGGATGCCCACGAATGGCAGCTGCACCCGGATATCTTCAAGACCATCTCGAAGAAATGGGGAATGCCTCAGATAGATCTATTCGCATCACCTCTCAATCACCAGCTCAAAAAATTCTGCACAAGGACATTCCACCCACTAGCATGGAAAGTGGACTCGCTCTCCTTCAGCTGGAAAGGCCTAACAGCATATGCATTCCCACCTCTTCCCTTGATACACAAAGTACTACTAAAAATCAAGGAGGAACGTCCAAGGATAATCCTGATAGCTCCAAACTGGCCAAGACAGCATTGGTACCCACTGCTGAGGAGCATGTCTCGAACAATATGTGGCCAATACCCTGATGCCTTTGATGCTAACTCAGAACAACTTCAGCACCATGCATCCAAACCTAAAACGCTGCAACTGACTGCATGGAACATCACATAGCAGCTGCTAATACAGAACTTTCACAAAGAGTTAAAGACATTATTCTTGAAGCACGCAGGCCTTCAACTAGAAGGAATTATGCTGGGAAATGGAAAAGGTTTGTCATTTGGAGTTCTGAAAGAGGAAAAGATGTATCAAACATAGATATGCCTAACATTCTGGAGTATCTGGCGAACTACTTCATTCAGGCCTGTCCTACTCCTCCATCAAGATTCATGCATCAGCTATTTCAGCAGAATACAGCTTTGATCCACCTGTTTTTCACACCCTTTGCTCAGGCAGTTCCTCAGAGGAATCAAGAATGTAAAACCTCCAAGGAAACCACCATTGCCAGCTTGGGACTTGAACTTTGTGCTAGAAAAATTGACACTATCACCTTTTGAACCAGCAGCAACAGCAGACCTACGACACCTGTCATGGAAAACTGCTTTCCTACTGGCAATTACTTCAGCAAGGAGGGTTTCAGAACTACAGGCCTTAATGGCAGTGCAACCCTTTCTAATCTTCCACCAAGATAGAGTGTCCATGAGGACTAATCCTACATTTATGCCTAAGGTGGTATCCAGAGTGTCTTTAAACCAGGCAATCCACCTACCTACCTTCTTTCCCAACCCACAAAACAGAGGGGAAAGAGTACTGCATACCTTGGATGTACATAGACAGCTACGCTACTACTTGGACAGAACAAAAAATAGCAGAAAGACTGACCAACTTTTCGTAGCCTATGCAACAGGAAGAGAAGGAAAAGCTATTTCCAAACAGACAATCTCCAAATGGATAGGAAATTGCATACGATTCTGTTACTCCTTCCATGGAAAACCAATTTCACAGAACATAAGACCTCATTCTACAAGGGCAACAGCCACTACCACAGCCTTCTTACGAGGAGTGGCTACCAAAGACATTATTGAGGCGGCTACTTGGACCTCCGTGCATACATTTGCCAAGCATTATAATTTACCTCTATATTCCAGATCCCGAGCAGGGTTTGCCACTGCTGTTCTGCAAGGGATCCTAAACACACCATAATCTACTTTTATCCTCCTCCGCTAGTTGGCTATGGTATTCTACCCAGTTGTTATGACTGCAGATGCATCCATGAAGGACATAGTACAGTTTTGTACCTACCATAAATGTAGATGTCCGAATTGGATAGCATCTGCAGTCAGGATTACCCTCCTCCTTCCCTCTGTGGTACTCCTAGGGTGTTTACCCTTCTAATAGCTAGCTAGTGGGGATTTCTTTCATGGTGTATTTGTTTGTATTTATGTACATACATGCTTATTTTTGTGTTTACCTCTATCCTTTGGAAACATTGGCATCTATCCAAAATTTTTAGCCTTCTATAGGGCTTCTGGCATCTGGGACAAGAAACACTGAAGAAAATGGCGTCGGCTGATGCTTTTATACCCGAAGACCAACAGAGATGACGTCGGGTGAAGTGCGACATCAGCCGAAGCCGGACCCGGACTTTGGAATCCGGCCGACTGAAGGGCTGCCTGACGACAGGACAACCCAGTTGTTATGACTGCAGATGCTATCCAATTCGGACATCTACATTTATGGTAGGTACAAAACTGTACTTTATGCCTTTCCACCTCTCCCATTGATGTACATAGTTCTACTTAAGATCAGGGAGGAACAGCCAAAGGTACTTCTGATAGCTCCAGACTGGCCAAGGCAGCATTGGTACCCGCTACTGAGAAGCATGTCTCGGACGAACTCATGGCCTCTACCTCTATGGCCTTTACTTCTAACACAGAACAACTACAAGACCCTGCATCCAAGCTTGAAAACGCTGCAGCTAACTGCCTGGAAAATTGCATAAAGCAAAACCAACCTGTTTTATCTCAGAGGGTCATGGACATTATCCTGGAGGCTCGCAGACCCTCCACAAGGAAAACATACTCAGCCAAATGGAAGAGATTCCTCATTTGGAGTGCATCAAAGGGAACAGATGTCACACTGGCAAACCTAGCACACATCCTAGAATACTTAGCAGAACTGTTCCACAATGGCCTGTCCTATTCTTCCATTAAGATTCATGCTTCAGCAATTTCAGCAGAGTACAACATGGATCCTCCTATATTCTCTCAACCTCTCCTCAGACAATTTCTAAGAGGGATCAAAAATATAAAACCTCCAAGGAAACCACCTCTGCCTGCATGGGACCTCAATTTTGTGCTGGAAAAATTAACACTTCCCCCAGCAGCATCAGCAGACTTACAGTTCTTATCTTGGAAAACTGCCTTCCTTCTAGCAATCACTTCAACAAGAAGGGTATCTGAGTTACAGGCATTAATGGCAGTGCAGCCGTTCCTTATTTTTCACCAGGATAGAAGTGTCTCTGAGAACCAATCCTACTTTCATGCCAAAGGTGGTATCCAGGGTATCCTTGAACCAAGCTATTCATTTACCTACGTTCTTCCCTAACCCACAGAACAGGGGGGAAAAACTACTACACACCTTGGATGTACACAGACAACTGCGCTACTATCTGGACAGAACTAAGACCAACAGAAAAACTGACCAGCTTCTGGTAGCATATGCAACAGGAGTGCAAGGAAAAGCAATTTCCAAACAGACTATTTCAAAATGGATAGGAAATTGCATTCGATTCAGTACTCTTTTCATGGAAAGACAACTCCTGAAAATATCAGGCCTCACTCCACAAGAGCTACAGCCACCACTACAGCTTTCCTACGAGGAGTGGCTACCAAAGACATTTTAGAAGCTGCTACTTGGAGCTCCGTGCATACATTTGCCAAGCATTACAATCTTCCTTTATACTCCAGATCCCGAGCAGGCTTTGCAACTGCAGTTTTACAAGGGATCTTAACTACACCATCATTATCTTAGTGCCTCCTCCCCCAGTTTGGCTATGGTATTCTACCCATATGTTATGACTGCAGATGCATCCTTGAAGGACATAGTAGAGCTTTGTACCTACCATAAATGTAGATGTCCGATAGGTATGCATCTGCAGTCAGGATTACCCACCCTCCTTCCCCTCTGTGGTATTCCTAGGGTACTTACCCCTCTCTTAGCTAGCTGGGGGAATCTATTATGGTGTATTTGTTTGTATGTATATATGTATATATTCCTTCTGCTTTCTACTGTTTGGAATTTTCTACTTTTATCCAAATTTTGCCTTCCTAGAGGGCACCTGGCATCTGGGGCAAGAAACACTGAGGAAAATGGCGTCGGCTGATGCCTTTATACCCCAGGAGCTATGACGTCGGGTGAAGTGCGACATCAGCCGAGGCCAGACCCAGACTTTGGAATCCGGCCGACCGAGGGGCTGCCTGAGGCAGGACAACCCATATGTTATGACTGCAGATGCATACCTATCGGACATCTACATTTATGGTAGGTACAAAACTCTACTTTCTAGACATTGTAGATTATGTATTTTCAGAGTCCGGCCTGTCCCCAGACTCTCTACCCCCTGCACCTGCTAAGCCAGACCGATATTACAGGGCCCTGGATTCTCAAATTCCTGTATAAAAACCCCGCTGCTGATCCAGAAACTATATCTCAGGGTCCCAAGGGGGGTTAAAGCTTCCACTGCAAAAAACCCTGTCCCCTCTGATAGGGATTCCAGGGCTCTAGACAGATGGGCGGAAAAAAGTCTACACTTCTGCTACCCTGGCTGTAAGGACTTTAAATTGTCAGTTTCATATGCTTAAATATCAGCAATATTTAATGTCGCTGCTTAAACAGAAAATGTTGACAAATACTGAATGTTCAGAGAACAAGGAATTGCAGGATTTATTGCATGCAGCTGAACAAGTGGGAAAGCATACTTTGCAATGTGGTTATGATTCACTGGAGGCCTCTTGCAGGGCCGCTGTTACAGGTTCTATTATTAGAAGGCGTGCTTGGTTAAAGGAACAAAATCTGCCTGATCATGTTAAAGCAAAATTATTAGATGCACCATTGCATCTTTTGGTACTAAAACAGAAGAGGTGTTGAAAAAAATGAAGGATTAAGCAAAATCCATGCAGACAGTCAAGGATTTCTTACAGGTACAGCCACCCAGGTGTAACAGAAACTGGCCTTCTAAAAATTGGTCCTTTCCAGTGTCAGACAGACCACAGAGAGGCAGATACAGGCGTCCCAGAGACAGAGCTCAGCCCCAAGGCTCATACAGGCTTAAACAATGGGGTGCTCCTACCTCCAAAAGCGGAGAAGACAAATCACAACCTTACAGGAAACAGTCCCAATGACTTTCCTCTACCAGATCCAAGCACTTTTTCTTTTGGCAGCCCCCTTAGGGGGAAAGAGAGCACTTTTTTCATCAAATTGACAAAGGATTACCCAAGACAAATGGGTCCTGAACATAGTGTCCCAAGGCTACAGGTTCCATTTTCATACTCTACCAAGGGCAAAAGGTATGCCAGACCTGCCACACAATCAATGGGCAGAGGCACAAAAACAAATTACAGCCCTCATGGATATAAAGGCCATTCGGCAGGTACCAAAACAAGAGCAGGGGCAAGGATTTTACTCAGACTTTTCCTAGTACCCAGAAAGGACAAAACCTGGAGACCAATACTGGACCTGTCTATACTAAATACGTTTCTGGAAGTTCCAAAAATCAAGATGTTGACTCTACAGCAGCTACTGCCCATGCTGGGCAAGAAGGCTTGGCTCATAACTTTGGACCTAAAAGAGACGTACCTGCATGTCCCAATCAGACAATCTTGCAGAAGATACCTCAGATTCATAGCTGGCTCAATGCATTACCAATTCTCTGCACTGCCCTTTGGCTTATCTACTGCACCCATGGTCTTCACAAAATCCCTGGCACCAGTAATTGCGTTTTGCAGACAAAAAGGAATTCAAATATACCCCTACTTGGATGACTGCCTAATTCAAGCAGAGAACAGACATTCTTCTAAAGCATCTGGCATTTGTAAAAAGATTACTAATTGGCCTAGGGTACACAGTAAACTAAAAGAAATCAAAAACTAGTGCCCTCTCAAGAGATAATATTCCTGGGTGCAAGCCTAAATACAACTTCCCAGATGGCTTATCTCATGCCAGACAAACAAAAGCAACTGACTACTTACTTCAGCAATTTGGCAACAGAAACCCACTTATCTGCAAGGACAATCCTGCAGGCCTTGGCTTTCATGGCATCCTGCATTCTACTAATTCCATATGCCAGACTGCATATGAGGAAACTACAATGGTATCTAAAAAGTGTTTGGACTCGACATTGCCACAGCCTGGAGACAGTAATTGCACTCATTCCGTGCCTGCAGCAGGAGTTTCAATGGTGGGCAGAAGCCTGTCACCACAACAAGGGCCTGCCATTCAGTTTACGCCTGGGGGGCCCATGTGGCAGGAAAATGTATTCAGGGCACATGGCCTGCAAACCAGATGCATCTTCACATCAATCAAAAAGAGATGCTAGCTGTTCAAAATACCCTGTCAGCTTTCAAGGACCTGCTTCATCCAGGACAGTTACTGATAAAGACAGAACACTACAGTCATGTGGTACATAAACAAGCAGGGAAGTACACATTCCTACACGCTCTGCAGACAAGCAATGACCTAATGGGACACAGCATTGGCTTTTCAAGTTCATCTGCAAGCACAATTCCTGCCAGGAAAAACAAATACTCTGGCAGACTAAGCAGAAACCTCATGGATCCCCACAAATGGAAACTGGATCCACAAGTCTTCAGCATGATAATAAGGAAATGGGGATGCCCAGACATAGATCTATTTGCCTCCCCTCAACTGCCAGTTGCAGAGATTTTGCACAAGGATTTATCACGAGCAAGCATGGAAGGTGGACGCCCTATTCTTCAACTGGAAAAACCTAACAGTATATGCCTTTTCCCCACTGCCTTTCCTTCCCAGGGTACTCCTAAAGGTCAGACAAGAGAAGCTAAAAATGATACTGATTGCACCAGATTGGCCACGCCAGCACTGGTACCCAATCCTAAAGAGCTTGTCTCAAGGTCCAGCATGGATACTGCCTCAAACTTCTCACTTGCTGACCCAACAAAACAATCAGATCCTGCACAGCCAACTCAGGACCTTAAATCTGGCAGCATGGTGGATAATGTAGCCATTCAGAATACTCCTCTTTCAAAAGCTGTTATGGATGTTATCTTGGAGGTCAGGAGGCCCAGTACCAGAAAATCTTGTGCAAAAAAATGGAAAAAGTTCTGTGTTTGGAACCAGGAACAAGGCATTGACACGTGTGTACCAAATATCCCTCAGATTCTACAATACCTAACTGAGATGCTAAACAAAGGCCTTTCTTTCTCATCTATTAAGATTCATGCCTCTGCCATTTCAGCACATTACAATACGGAACCACCTATCTTTTCTCATCCTTTAATAAGGCAATACCTCAGAGGGGCCAGAAACATTAGGCCTCCAAGGAAAGCACCAGTTCCGGCCTAGGATCTCAGTTATGTTTTGGAAAAGCTCACACTGCCTCCTTTTGAGCCAGCATCAACAGCAGATATAAAATTCTTATCATGGAAAACAGTTCTGCTCCTAGCAATAACCTCTGCAAGGCGAGTCTCTGAGTTACAAGCACTCATGGCTGTGGAACCTTTCATCATTTTTCATCCAGACAGGGTTTCTCTGAGGACAAACCCTACATTTATGCCTAAGGTGGTTTCCAGTGTGGCCCTCAACCAAACCATTCACTTGCCAACCTTTTATCCTAATCCACAGAACAAGGGTGAGAAAATTCTGCATTCCTTAGACATACACAGGCAGTTATGATTCTACTTGGACAGAACTAAAGCTTTCAGAAAGACTGAGCAACTTTTAGTGTCATATGCTGCAAGTTCACAAGGAAAGGCTATCTCAAAACAGACCGTTTCTAAATGGATAGGCCATTGCATCCGTTTCTGCTATTTTCAACATGGCAAATCAGTGCCTGAGGACATTAGGCCTCATTCCACCAGAGCAGCAGCCACTTCAGCAGCCTTCCTCAGAGGAATACTAACCAAAGATATCTTAGAGGCTGCAACTTGGAGTTCAGTGCACACCTTCACAAGGCACTACCACTTACCTCTTTACTCTAAGTCCAGAGCAGGCTTTGCACCTGCAGTTCTGCAGGGCCTCATAGCCTCCCCTAATCCTCTTTAGCCCAGCCACCCTTCCTCAGCTTTGGGATTCAACTCAAGAGTAATGACTGCAACAGTGAAACACGATGAACATAGTACAGTTGTGTACCTACCATAAATGTAGATGTTAGAGTGTATTCACTGTTGCAGTCCAGGTTACCCACCCACCATCCCCCTTTTCTTTGCTGGGACTTATCTGCACATGTTCATCGTGTTTCACTGTTGCTGTCATGATTGTAGGGTTCTCCCCTGCCGGCAGGCAGTCCTCGGTCGGCCAGAATCCCAAAGTCTTGGTCCGGCGTCGGCTGCTCAGCCATGCTCCCTGACGTCAGAGCACCAGGAGTACAAAGCTGACAGCCGACGCCATGTTCTCCAGTCTTTCTTGCCGTGCGGTGATAGCAGTTCGCAAGTGCCGGTCGGCTGACTCCTGACCATTTTTTCTAAACGTACTTCAGTCCGAAGGCTTTCTTCTCCTACTCAAAGCTAAGTACCCTGTTGGGGAAACTTTTTTTTCTTGCTCCAGTCTGATGTCAGAAAAAGTTAATAACTGTATTTCATGTGGGAAGCAAATACCTCATAAGGACTTTCATTCTTACTGTATTCCTTGCTTAGGCCCTGACCACGATGTAGCTAGTTGTTGGTTTTGTGCTAGATTCAATCAACGTACAATTAAACGAAGGTACGATCTTGCATTTCATTATTTCGGTAGGCGTTTTAATTGCAAAATGTCGTCGGATACGGTTCCAGCTACCGGAGTTCACAAACGACGCAAGGATAAAGACAGGCCTCCGAGGTCCAAATCAGACGATATTGTACAAGCAGAGCCAGCTTCAGGTTCGGCCGTCGTCAGTGAGGTGCTTTTGCAGCTCCTGTCGTCGGCCATTTCGGAACTGATGGCCGAAACGGACTCCCACGAGGAGCCAACTAGGTCTTTGAATATTTCTGTTGCAGGACCTTCGGACAATGCTCCTTCGGATGGGTCCGGAGCCGCTGTGCAGGTACCGGCTTCCGAAGGGGTTTTCAGGCCTACTCAGCTTCTAATAAAGGCAAAGCCAAAGACTCCTTCCAGATCAAAGACTGCAGCCCAGGCCTCTTCTGATCCGGCACCCAAGTCTCAGAAACAATTACTCAAGATGGCTGAAGACTTACTTACTATGATTAGGGGTTCACATCCCCCTCCAGATAAAAGGCCAAGGCAGGAAGTGTATTATGACTCCTCTGATCAGGCTTCTGTTTCTTCAGTTTCTTCTTCTGACCAGGAATATTATAGACCCCTGGCTATTCCTCCTATTTTGGATATTGTGGATGATGCTTTTTCGGAGGCTAACTTAACTCCTGACTCTCTTCCTCCAGCTCCTGTTAAGCCAGACAGATCTTATAGGGTTCCTGATTCCCACCAGTTTTTATACAAGAAACCTACTGCTGATCCTGAAACCATTTCTCAGGGTCCTAAGGGGGTTAAGGCCGCTTCTGCTAAAAACCCCATTCCTACTGAGAAGGATTCCAGATCTTTAGAAAGATAGGGCAAAAAAGTGTACACTTACGTTACTTTATCTGTTAGGGCTTTAAACTGTCAGTTTCATATGCTGAAATACCAGCATTTTCTTCTGTATGTTTTAAAACAAAAGTTATCTTCCATTTCCGCCTGTGCAGATGATAAGGAATTACATGACTTAATGCATTCCACTAAACAAGTTGGGAAGCATGGTTTACACTGTGGATTTGATGCCTTGGAGGCTTCTTGTAGGGCTGCTGCCTCTGGCACAGTCATTAGAAGGCATGCGTGGTTAAAGGAACAAAACTTGCCAGATCAAGTAAAAGATAAATTATTGGTTGCTCCTGTTCAGCATAATGTTTTGTTTGGATCTAAAGCTGAAGAGGTGATTAAAAAGATGGAGGACAAGGCAAAATCCATGCAAACAGTTAACGATTTCTTACAAGTACAGCCACCCAGATTTAGTAGGAATTGGTCTACTAAAAATTGGTCCTTTCCCAATTCTGACAGGCCTCAGAGGGGTAGATACAGACGCTCCCGAGGAAGGCCTCAAACGCAAGCCTCTTATAGACCAAGACAGTGGACTGCTTCCACCCCTAGAGGAGGAGAGGACAGGTCACAAGCTCATAGAAAACAGACTCAATGACTCCCTCAGTTGGGCTGCAGGAACTTCTTGCCTGGAAGCCCCTCTCGGAGGAAAACTTTCTCTTTTTCACCTAAATTGGACTCCTATAACCCAAGACAAGTGGGTTCTGGATGTGGTTTCAAGAGGTTACAAATTCCATTTTCATACCCTACCAAGACCAAGCGGATGGCCGGAGCTTCCAAAACATCAATGGTTAGAGGCCTTAAACCAGGTGGAAGCTCTCTTGGCTATGAAAGCCATAGAAGTGGTTCCACTTTCAGAGATGGGACAAGGTTTTTACTCAAGGTTCTTTCTAGTCCCCAGAAAGCAAAATTCATGGAGGCCCATTCTGGATCTGTCAGTCTTGAACACTTTTCTCGAGATACCAAAATTCAAGATGCTTACTCTACAGCAGCTACTTCCAATGCTGACCAGAAATGCATGGATGGTAACTTTGGATTTAAAGGAGGCATATTTACACTTTCCCATCAGGCAGGAATGCAGAAAATACCTCGGGTTCAAGGCTGGATCGAGGCACTATCATAGGTTCATAGGTTCATACTAGTTTATCTGCCCTAGGGCATTTATAAGCCTAGCCAGAGTGTGTATGGCTTTTGCCACCCATTTTAAATTAATTTTGCTATGCCCTTTTTCGAGGTTAGTATACTGTACCTCTGTCTAACAGTGACACAGAAGTGATACCCGGGGTAAACCTACGATCTCCCATCCACTCATCAAGATTCCTCTTGAAGAGAGTCAATGAGGGACTCTGCCTAACCTGGACTGGGATTTTATTCCAGAGTGAAGGGAGCCTCTGGGTTATGAATCTGTCCCTCCAGCATGTCCTATTTATTTCAGTGCTGAGGTTTAAGTCCCTTGAGCGCTTAGCTCGATGGGATTTGGATTTTCTGAGGTGCAGCATGTCCATTAATTCTAGGTTGGACATGGCTTTATACATCAGGCACAGATCGCCACTGAGTAGAGCTGGAGTTTCTTTAACCGGGCAGCATACGGCATCTGTTTGAGCCCCTTAATCCTCTTGGTGAGGTACTTTTGGGGTCTTTCCAGTTGCTGCAGGTGCCTGGTAAGGTACATCCCAAAAGGGGCATTGTACTCAATTATGGGCCTGATGAGGGATGAGTAAAGAGGCACGATGACCTCCCCTGATCTAGATGTGAATCCCTTCATGATTAGGTGGGCTATATAAAATGTTTTTCTAACCACTTTGGCCACGTGGTTGTCAAATGAGAGATTGCTATCAACTTGGGTCCCCAGGTCCCTAATTACTTCTTCTGTACTTAATGGATTACCACCTATGTGGTAATTTGTGGGCACTTTGTTTATGCCAAAGGGGATGACTATACACTTTTTGATTTTTTTTTTTTGATTTTTTTTTTTGATTTTTTTCTCTGCGCTGCCTTTTGGATTGTCTACTGCGCCCAGGGTCTTCGCCAAATGCCTGGATCCAGTAGTAGCTTATTGCAGACTCAAGGGAATTCAAATTTGCCCATATCTGGACGACTGCCTTATTCAGGCAGACAGCAAGGATGTCTTACTCCAGCATCTCGAATTTGTTCAGTATCTTCTCAAGTTCTTGGGATTCACTGTAAACATAAAAAAGTCAAATTTGGCACCCTCACAACAGATAACTTTTCTGGGTGCTCTTCTCAACACAACAACCCAGATGGCATTTCTGACATACGAAAAACAATTACAGCTGGCTTCAACTTTCAAAACCTTGGCAACATTAACTCGGCTATCTTCAAGGAAATTCCTGCAGGCTTTGGGTTACCTGGCCTCCTGCATCCTTCTCGTACCATATGCAAGACTACATATGAGGAAAATACAGTGGTACCTAAAAAGTGTATGGTCTCAGCATTGCCACAGTTTAGACATACAGGTTACCGTCCTGCCTTGTCTTCAAAAGGAATTCCTTTGGTGGTCCAGGGCATGTACTCTAAACAAAGGAAAACCCTCCAGTCTGCCTCCAGCCACTCAGATACTAACCATGGACGCCTCAGATTATGCATGGGGAGCCCATTTTCAGGGCAACTGTCTGCAGGGCCTTTGGACAAAGGATCAGAAGCTCCTGCATATCAATTTAAAGGAAATGTTAGCCGTTCAGAAGGCTCTATTGGCCTTCAGGAATCTTCTACATCCAGGACAACTACTGATACGGACAGACAACACCACACTTATGTGGTACATAAACAGGTAAGGGGGATCTCATTCCTATCCCCTTTGCAGACTAGCCGTGAATCTATGGAACACAGCTCTAGCTTGCAAACTGGACCTTCAAGCTCAGTTTCTACCAGGGAAGCAAAACTTCCTGGCAGACAGTCTGAGCAGAAACCTGTCGGACCCACACGAATGGATGCTGGACACCGAAATATTCAAGATGATTACAGCAGTCTGGGGATGTCCTCACATAGGCATCCCACCTCAACCATCAACTACAGAATTTTTGCACCAGGACATTCCACGAACTAGCTTGGAAAGTGGATGCACTATCATTCAGTTGGAGAAACCTCTCGGGGTATGTCTTCCCGCCTCTACTACTTCTTCCATGGGTGTTGTTAAAGATCAAACAGGACAAGCCCAAGATGATAATCTTGCTGGCCCCAAATTGGCCTTGACAGTTTTGGTACCCAACACTGAAAAACCTTTGTCTGGAGCCCCCTTGGGTTTTACCACAGACTCCGAACCTTCTGTCCCAACACCAGGGTCAGGTTCTGCACTCCCATGTCAAAACTTTCAGCCTGGCGGCATGGTTAATCCAGGGTCTATGATTCATTCTCTCCTACCCAAGCAGGTTATGGATGTCATTTTAGAAGCCAGACGTCCTAGCACTAGAAAATCTTATGCAGGAAAATGGAAAAGATTTTGCTCCTGGATGCAGGCTCGGGATTCAGATCCTCTTATTCCTAACATTCCTCTGATTTTACTTTACCTGACAGACCTCTTACATAAGGGTCTCTCTTTCTCTTCCATAAAAATACATGCCTCCGCTATTTCTGCTCATTATAATACAGACCCTCCAGTCTTTTCCCACCAGCTCATGAGACAGTTTCTCAGAGGAGCTAAGAACTTAAGGCCCCCTAGATCTCCACCCAATCCTGCTTGGGATCTCAACTATGTTTTGGAAAAGCTCACCTTACCTCCTTTTGAGCCTGCTGCCACATCTGACATCAAGTTTTTATCTTGGAAGACAGCCATCCTGTTAGCTCTGACCTCTGCCAGGAGAGTTTTGGAGTTGCAAGCTCTCATGGCTGTGGAACTTTATATTATTTTTCATCAAGACAGGGTGTCTTTAAGGACTAATCCTACTTTCATGCCTAAGGTGGTTTCCAAAGTGGCTTTAAATCAAACTATTCACTTGCCAACTTTTTTCCCCACTCCTCAAAATAAGGGGGAAAGGATCTTGCATTCCTTGGATGTACACAGACAACTATGTTTTACCTGGACAGAACCAAGGCCATCAGGAAATCAGAGCAATTGTTTGTTTCTTATGCTTCAAGTTCCCAAGGTAAAGCCATTTCAAAATGGATTGCTCATGGAATCAGATTTTGCTATTCACACCATGGAAAGCAAACCCCAGGGAGTATAAGGACTCACTCTACCAGAGCTGCTGCCACTTCAGCTGCCTTCCTCAGGGGAGTTCCTACCAAAGACATTTTGGAAGCTGCAACTTGGAGTTCAGTGCATACTTTTTCCAAGCACTACAATCTACCTCTCTACTCTAAGTCTAGGGCAGGCTTTGCTTCTGCAGTCTTGCAGGGCCTTTTAGCCGCCCCCTCTACTTTATGACCACCTCCCTTTTATTCTGCTTTGCGATTCAACCCTACAGTCATGACTGCAACAGTGAAACACGATGAACATAGTACAGTTGTGTACACTTACCATAAATGTAGATGTTCGAGTGTCTTCACTGTTGCAGTCTGGGTTACCCTCCCTCCTGTCCCCTCTTATTTTTTCCTTTGTGTGGTTCCCTTCTTCACCCTTCTTCTGAGGTGTATTTGCAAAGGGTATGGGATCCTACTTATTTTGGAACACCTGACATCTGGGGCAAGAAAAACTGGAGAACATGGCATTGGCTGTCAGCTTTGTACTCCTGGCCCTCTGACGTCAGGGAGCATGGCTGAGCAGCCGACGCCGGACCCAGACTTTGGGATTCTGGCCGACCGAGGACTGCCTGCCGGCAGGGGAGAACCCTACAGTCATGACTGCAACAGTGAAGACACTCTAACATCTACATTTATGGTAAGTGTACACAACTGTACTTTCTCTCTCTCATGCAACCTATTTGGTGTATTTGCTTGTAGATGAAGGACATGTTATTTTTGTGCATGCATTTTTATTGGCATATTTTACAGCCTTCCAATTTGGGGGCACCTGACATCTGGGGCAAGAAAAACTGAAGAAAATGGCGTCTGCTGCATCTTTTATACCCCTGGCGCACTGACGTCAGGGAAGAGGCAACAGCAACCGACACCGGACCTAGACTTTGGAATTCTGGCTGACTGCGGGTAGCCTGCCAGCAGGGTAACCCAAGAGTAATTGACTGCAACAGTGAATATACTCCAACATCTACATTTATGGTAGGTACACAACTGTACTTTCCTCTTATTCCCCGCCTACAACAGGAGTTTCTTTGGTGGGCAGAGACATGTCACCAAAACAAGGGACTGTCGTTCACTCTACCCCTTGCCACCCAAACCCTAACTACAGACACATCAGACTATGCTTGGGGGGCCCACCTGGTGGGGAGATGCATTCAGGGCAAATGAAGCCCAAACCAATCTGCATATCAACCAGAAAGAGATGCTAGCTGTCCAGAATGCTCGGACAGCCTTCAAGGACTTACTTCATCCAGGACAACTACTAATAAAGACCGACAACACCACAAGTTATGTGGTACATAAACAAGCAGGGGGGTACGCATTCTTACCCCCTTGCAAACCATCCATGGCCTTGTGGAACACAGCCTTGACTTACCAAATACATCTTCAAGCTCATTTCCTGCCAGGAAAGCAAAATACTCTGGCAGACGACCTAAGCAGAAATCTTATGGATACGCACTAATGGAAACTGGATCCACAAATCTTTAGCATGTTAGCACAGAAATGGGGGAGCCCAGACATAGATCTATTTGCCTCTCCCCAAAATTATCAGTTGGACAAATTCTGCACAAGAACTTATCACAAAAAAGCATGTAAAATGGATGCCCTATCCTTCAGTTGGAAAAACCCATCAGTCTATGCCTTTCCCCTCTGCCTCTTCTCTCCAAGTTCTTACTAAGTCAGGAAAAAACAAAAATGATCCTAGTTGCTCCGGACTGGCCTCGCCAGCACTGGTACCCACTTCTAAGGAGTATGTCTCAACTTCCTCCATGGTACTTGTCTCAAATACCTCATCTACTGTCTCAGCAGAGCAATCAAATTCTGCACACTCTGCTCCAAACTCTGAGTCTTGCAGCATGGCTGATCAATTAATTATTCAAATAACACCTCTCAGTAAATCTGTGATGGATGTCATTTTAGAAGCCAGAAGGCCTAGTACTAGAAAATCTTATGCTGATAAATGGAAGAGATTCTGTGCTTGGAACCAAGCACAAGGAACAGACAGAGCAAAGCCCAATATTCCTCAGATTTTACAATATTTGACTGAGATGCTTGACAAGGGCTTATCTTTTTCTTCAATAAAAATCCATGCCTCTGCCATCTTGGCTCATTACAACACAGATCCTCCCCTTTTCTCGTCCTCTGCTTAAACAGCATCTTAGAGGGGCCAAAAATTTAAGACCTCCCAGAAGATCACCAACTCCTACATGAGACCTCAATTTTGTGGTATAAAAACTCACACTGCCTCCTTTTGAACCAGTAGCTACTGCAGATATAAAATTTCTATCTTGGAAAACAGCTTTTCTCTTGGCAAGGGTTTCAGGACTACAGGCTCTCATGGCAGTGGAGCCTTTTTATTAATTTTTACCCGGACAGGGTGTCCCTCAGGACCAATCTTTCTTTTATGCCTAAGGGGGTATCCAGTGTGGCTCTTAACCAGACCATTCACCTGCTAACATTTTACCCAAATCCGCAGAACAAGGGGGAGTGGATTCTGCATTAATTGAACATACACAGACAACTAAGATTCTACTTAAACAGGACGAAATCTCTCTGAGGAACTACTGGTAGCATTTGCTGCAGGGTCAGAGGGGAAGGCTATATCAAAGCAGACTATTTCTAAGTGGATAAGCCACTGCATTCGTTTCTGCTACTTGCACCATGGTAAACCTGTGCCCAAGGGGATCAGATCACATTCCACCAGGGCTGCCTCTACTTCAGCAGATTTTCTCAGAGGGGTTTCAACCAAAGACATTCTAGGAGCTGCTACTTGTAGTTCTGTTCATACCTTCACAAAGCATTATTATTTGCCTCTCTTCTTCGAATCCAAGGCAGGCTTTGCCACTGCAGTTCTGCAGGGCCTTATAGCCATGCTGTTTAGTTCCTTCCTCCCATCCATAACTTTGGGATTGTATCCAAATGTAATGACTGCAACAGTGAAACGCGAAGAACATAGTACAGTTGTGTACACTTACCATAAATGTAGATGTTAGAGTGTATTCATTGTTGCAGTCCAGGTTACCCACCCACCATCCCCCTTTTCTTTGCTGGGACTTATCTGCACTTCTCTATCCTATGCAATCTATTTGGTGTATTTGCTTGTAGACGAAGGTAAAGTTTAGGTTTCTAAAAGTGCATTTATATTTACATATACTCCCCATTTGGGGGGCACCTGACATCTGGGGCAAGAAATACTGAATAAAATGGCATTGGCTGCATGTGACGTCATGGAAGAAGAGACAGCAACTGACATGGACCCAAGACTTTGTTATTCAGGCCTACTGAGGACAACCTGCCAGCAGATTACCCAAATGTGATGACTGCAACAGTGAATACAGTCTAACATCTACATTTATGGTAATTGTACACAACTGTACCCTCCCTTGCTGTACAGCTACAAATGAATGTTTATACTGGTTTCCTGTGGAACCCTCCAAAATATCTTCATATTGCAACTGCCCAATTGCTTGTCGTTCCAGTGGTTTCTTCTTAATTTGGATGTCTATTGCTCTGTCCTGCTGTGGTGCTTTCTGAGTTGGATTTTCTACACTTGATCCTTCACTTCACAGGTACTCCATAACGTCAGATCTGAAGTAGTTAACTTCATTTTATCTGCAACCTGTGGGTATACGGATCCGTTTTGGATCCGAGCTGGCAACTTTTTTCTAGCATCTGTTCCAAGCTCCGAGCTCCACCCCTTACCCATAATTCCCTCCTGTCTTCCCCCAGATCTTGTTTGCCGCTCAAGTAGTGTGCATCGTGGTCTCCTTTCCGACCCAAGGCCCTCCACCTCTCTGCGCAGACCAGCCAGATCCGAGTCTGTGGCCTCTTCGAGGTCGACACGGAGCCTACTGGACATGGATATGGACAGGATGATGCGGAGATTTCTTCAGGCCCAAATTCAGATGCGAGTCTTGCCAGGTCCCTCTCCCTCTGGAGGGGCGACTTCCATGCCTCTTTTCTGCCCCATCTCTCCTTCCCCAATTCATTCTTCGGCTTCGGGGCTTCCGGATCCGAAGTTCTTCGGAGCTGGTAGCTAGGCGCCGACAGTTCCTGCAACCTCGACTCTGGCTGTTACCTTGAGTTCCTCGGATCCGACTTGCTTGGATCCGAGTGACTCTTGCCTCGGACAGGAAGTCGGACCCAGGGGAATGGATTCCTCGGCTCCGACTCTTTCGGACCTGACCTGTTCCCTCGGACCTCAGGCTACCCTGTCTTCGGCTCCGGTCCCTGCTTCGGATATGGGGAGGACTTCTCCTTCGGCCTTCGAAGTGGTGGAGAGGGTTCTCTCCCAGCCCATTCCCTCGGATACCACCCAGGCCCCCCTGGACTTGGCGATGACTCCCTTCAGCCTGTCTCAGGGACGGCCCATGCCAGGGGATCCTCAGGTCATTTTCCCCCGAGGAAACCCCTGCAGCTCGCGGATCCCCTTCTGAAGGTCCCACTGAAGGGGGCCACTGCAAGCGCAAGTGCAAAAGGAGGCACTGGGACTCCCATGAGTCCCTCACCACAGACTTAAATGGAGAAGGTTCCCCCAGGTCACCTCCCGAAGACGTCTCTTTAGGAGAAATTATGGAAATCCTCCGCCAGAGGGGAGGTTGGTCATCCCCAAAAACCTCTGGGGATGAGTTGGTGTTCCTGGAGGCCTTTGGCACGGGCCCATCTACCTCCTGGGTGTCCCCACCAGCAGACCCCTTGGTGGACCTCATCACCACTAGGGCATGGAAGGAGCCCGACACTGTAGAGCCCATCCCCAAATGTCCTGACAAGGTTTTATCTCTTCCTTCAGATAGACAACCCTGATCGAAAGGAGCCCCAGTCGATGCTATGTTGGTCGCAGCGGCCACAAAGAAGGAACTGGCACAGGAGAGTTCCTTAGTCCACCCTCCAGACAAGGAGTGCAGGTCAGTGGATAGGTTTGAGAAGCGCGTATACTCTTCAGCGACCTTTTCTATCCATGCACTGAATTATTTGGCACATGTGATTCGACTTCAGCGAGACCTTGCTTCGGAATTCGCTGAGTCGCCCCCATAGTCTTTATCGCTGCAGGACAAACAGCTGTTCTCGGTGAAAATGTCTACTGTGAAGTCAGTCTCAAATACATCTATGCGGCTACTTTCCCACGCCATGGAAGGAGCAGCTATAGCGGCTGGGACATGCATAGCCATGAGGCATCATGCCTGGCTCAGATCGTGTCAGTTCGAGGACCCTTTGAAGGCGTTGTTTAGCAATGCTCCCTACGACGGCTCTTCCCTCTTTGGAAGACAGTATGTGACACACTGTTCCAGAGCGAAAAGGACGGGAAGACTTTGCCGTCAGAGTCCACTTCTCTAACCCTTAGCGGTCCTTCTCTACGAATCAAAGAGGGCAGAAGAAGATGTGGTTCCGAAAATCTCAGTTTTTCTCGAGATTCTCAGGACAGCTATTCCCCCAGAGGCAGAGGGGGACAAGATCGACACCGACCCAAAGCTAGAGGGGGTCCCAGGAAATTCGGGTCTAGGGAACCCTTTTCTGATAGAACCGGTCAGCAGTCTTGAGGGGTTGCCCGACTGTCCTACTCTGGAGGCAGTCTGGGGACGATTGTCCTTGCACCCAGCAGCATGGGAGCCCATTACGACAGATCGATGGGTTCTTCAGATAATGTCCAGAGGTTATTCTATTCCTTTCATTGCCCCTCCAAACATTACAAAACACCTCCCGGATGTTCCATTTGCTCACAGGGAGGCCGCAGCTCTAGAGGTTTCAAAGCTGCTTCTCAAACGAGCCATTGAAAAGGTCACCCCGATCAGTCAGGATTAGGCATCTACTCAAGGTTCTTTTTGGTGCCAAAAAAGACGGGGGACTTAAAGCCCATTCTAGTCCTGTCAACATTAAACCTGTCCGTAGCAAAATAGAAATTCCGGATGGTCACTCTACAGTCCATTCTACCTTATCTCCGAGAGTGCGCCTGGATGTGCTTGTTAGATCTTCAGGATGCTTACTACCACTTCAAAATACACAGAAGCTCCAGGAGGTTTCTGTGCTTCTGGCTGGGGACCAGTCACTTTTAGTTCGGGAGCCTACCCTTTGGTCTCACCACAGTCCCCAAGGTGTTCACCAAGGTAATGGCAGTTGTAGCGGCCCACCTGAGGCTTCAGGGTATTCAGGTGTTTCCTTACCTGGACGACTGGCTCTTCGCTGCATACAACAAGCATCACTTGTGTCTAGCCCAAGATTATTTCATTCGGTTAGCAGTCCTACTGGGAATTACAGTCAGTGTTCACAAATCCCATTTGCAACCAGTACAAATTCTAGACTTCATTGGGGCACGGTTAGACACTTTGCAGATGAAGGTATTCCTAACTCCAGAAACCACAGTGACCATGGACGCCTCCCAACTCGGGTGGGGGGACACTGTTTGGGAAGGACAGTCCAAAGCACGTGGTCCCAGACAGAGACCAATTTGCACATAAATGTTCTAGAGATGAGGGCAGTGCTTTTAGCGTTGGAAGCCTTTCATACAGTCCTCCCTCTTGGATTGATTGCAGTTCAATCAGACAACATGTCAGTCATCTGGTATATCAACAAGCAAGGGGGAACCAGATCCTACCCTCTGTCGCGAGGCCATGAAAGTGTGGGAATGGGCGATTTCCACCGGTCGGTGTCTGATAGCAACGCACATCCCGGGGCGCTCCAACTTTTTAGCGGACAGATTGAGCCAGGCCATTTTGATGCCTTACGACTGGTCTCTAAAACGGTCAGTAGCGGAGGAGATTTTCCTGGCATGGGGTCAGCCTTGCTGTGATCTCTTCGCATCTCCTTCCAACGCGAAGTGCAGCAAGTTCTTCGCTCTGATTCCCTCACCAGGGGAAGTCCCCAGAGACGCTCAAGTCCATGCTTGGCCTCCCGGGCTTCTGTATGCTTATCCACCATTGTCACTCATTCCGAAGTTTCTTCAGAAAGCTTGCCAACTACGGTGCAAAGTGATCCTCATTGTCCCATTCTGGCCTAGTCGGGTTTGGTTCCCATTCCTTTGGTCTAATCTATTAGCTCCCCCATGGGTTCTGGATCCCTGCCTGGATCTAATCTCCCATCCGACAGAGACACGTCCACCCGATCTGGGCAGCCTCAAGCTAACGGCTTGGCTGCTCCAGTTCCGTTAATCGCCAGGACTCCCGGTCTTTCATCCCAGGTCAAACCGATTCTAGTGGCCTCTCTTAAAGGCTCCAGTAGAAAACTATATTGCAGTAAATGTAAGCACTTTTCCATTTGGGCTTCAAAGAGAGAAATAGATCCCTTTACAGCTCCTGTTCCAGTGGTGTTGGACTTCCTGTCTGGTATCTTTCAGCAAGGAGCTGGTTCCCCCACAGTGAAAGTACAATTGGCAGCCATTTCCAGTTTTTACGTTGGTGAAGACAACATGGCCTTGGCTTCCTCTAGGCTGTGTAAGGCTTTTCTTAAAGGTACTTTTTTGTTATGGCCCCCTGTCAAGGATTCTGTACCTCCTTGGGACCTTACTTTTTTGTTTTACAGGCATTGGTAGCCCCTCCTTTTGAACCCGCAGCTTCGGTGGACTTAAAATGTTTGTCGTGGAAGACAGCTTTCCTAGTCGCCATCACATCGGCTAGGAGAGTTTCTGAGCTTCAAGCTCTGTCTGCCGTGCCTCCGTGTTTGGTCTTCCATAAGGAATAGGGTCTCCCTCAGTAGAAACCCTTACTTCTTACCTAAAGTGGCATCTGAAGCAAACATAAACCAGTCCATTAATCTGCCCGTTTTCTTTCCCAACTTTCAAAATAAAGGTGAATACAAACTCCATTTGTTAGATGTTCATAGACAACTTTGTTTTTATCTTCATAGAACGAAGTCCTTCCACAAGACTGACCAATTGTTGGTTTCCTTTTCCAAAGCTTTTATGGGAAAAGCTATTTCTAAAGTTTCTTTAGCCAGATGGATCACTCTTTGCATTTCACATGCCTACAAAGCAAAAGGTTTATCACCTCCTGGGATAGTTAGGCTCACTCTAACAGGTCCATGGTGACTTCTGCTGCTTTTTGGTCCAGGGTACCTTTGGATGATATTTGTGCATGGGCGACTTGGGCCAATTCACATACCTTCATTTCCCATTACAAATTGGATCTGATTTCGAGGGGTAGAGCATCCTTTGGCTCTGCGGTGCTCAGGAATATCCTTCTATAAGGACCTCCCAGGATCGGAGTAGCTGGAGACTCTGTCCCACAGGTTGCAGTTAAATTAAGTTAACTACTTCAGATAAAGAAGTTATGTACTCACCATAACTTTCCATCTGAGTAGTTCTACTTCATTTTTCTGCAACATTCCCTCCTTCCATCCCCCGGACCTTATCCTGTTTTCAGGTTGGTTATTGGGTTGAGTTGCATGTATATTGCTAGTTGCAGCAAACTCGATCTGAGGGAAGATAGGAGATGGTAGGGAATTATGGGTAAGGGGAGGAGCTTGGAGCAAATGCTAGAAAAAAGTTGCCGGCTCTGATCTGATACGGATCCGTATACCCACAGGTTGCAGAAAAATGAAGTATAAGTATAACTACTCAGATGAAACGTTATGGTGAATACATAACTTCTTTTTTCTATATATTGTTTTGTATTGTAAAGTTTTCCATGTTCCGGATTCCTTTGCCTGTATTTCTCTTCAAATGTCTTTAGTGTTGCTCTTTTTGTATTGCATAGTTTTGCTTTCGTCTTTGCATAAATATTGCATCATATTAAGTCTCTTTTTCTTTTCTATGTCAATATTACTTCTTCAGATGTCTCCTGATCTTCCTGTTTATTCTTATTTTGGGAAGTTGTTCCATCATGCTGTGATGTAACCTGCATTAGACCTTCTACACCAAATCCTTCACTTTGCAGGCATTCCATAACTTCAGTTTCCATTTTTATAATTTCTACTTTACTAATATTCTTTTCTATAGTTCTTTGTGATATATTTTTTTTATTGTGAAGTTTTCCATATCTGAATGCCTTTGTCTGTATTTCTCTTTGAATATCTTTGGGGCTGCCTTTTTTGTATTGTTTTAATTTTGCTTTCGACTTTGTGTAAATGTTGCACCATGTCAAATATCTCTCTCTTTCCCATGTCCATATTTCTTTTTTATACTTTTCAAAAATCTCTAGGTTTTGGTGTTTATATTTTCGCACTTCCTCAGATGCTTCTTTTTCCAAACAGGACAAAGTTTCTTGGTCTAATGTTTTTCACAAATCTGTTGTATTAATGAGCACAATTTTTTTATTTGAGGCTTCTGACATTTTTTCTTGTGATGTATTTTTCTTCTAATTTATCTGTTAATCTTTTTGTATATCTTGTGTCTGGAAACTCTGGACTTGCGTAATAACAACAATACGCAATTTCTTTCTTATCCTCGATAGAACACGCTGTCGTCTTTATGGCTGTTCTTTGGCCTGTCAGTTTTTGTGATTTTCTTGTGACAGTCCTTATGTACTGGAAGGGGACACTGAAGTTGTTAAATGACTAGTGAAACAGAAGTTTAGTATGCATTTCTTTGCAAGGATATTGTGGTGACTATATGGGTAAAAACTTACAGGACATAATGCCAATATAGTGTGTGTTTGCCTGAGATTTGAATAAAATTACAGGAACCCTGACATATAGTGCAAAATTTTATTAACTGTGACAAAGTTTTAAATGTCTGTATTGCTCTATCTTGTCTTCCAGAACAAGCAACAAAAATCTCCATTTGCATACCAGAAGTTGTCCATGAATGCCAGCTGTCTTGTGATTGATCTGAAGTGGAATCCTGCCATCCCTTCCATGTTGGCCGCCTGTTTGTCTGATGGTAGCATATCTGTAATGGAAGTCACTGATACTGTGAAGGTCATTGCCACTCTGCCATATACAGCTGGTATCACATCGGGTATGTTTTGAGTAGGCTTCTGTGAAAATCATCAGTACTCTCGCCTCTCACACTGTTATCCCAAATAAAATTTCAGATTTGGTGTAAAGGGAAGTTATGTATTGTTTGGATAGCAAGTATACCTAACTCTGTTTATATAAAGTCAGGCAGAGACCTTGACTGCTCTAGATTGGTTGATTGATTTTTTTTTTTTTTTTTTTTTTTTTAAGTAGTCTGATAACTTGTGTAATATATGTTGTGTATATGCATATCTCTGTTTTTATATGTATGCAAGTGCACATATTTATTTATAATTGTTGGTCGGGCAAGTGGATTGGTCTACTGACCCTTTTCAGCCAGGGCCCTTCCTCACAGAGCAGTAATGCGGGATGCTTAATAGTAGCGAGTACACAGTAAAGTTACATATTTAATGGATTGTCCAGCTGAGTTCCAAACAAATACAGAGGGTACAGTCCATTGTCGAAGAGGAAGGAATAGCATAACTGATGAATATATAGTCACCACTGAGAGTAGTACAATAAGGTCTTCGCTAATGCTGACAGCTAAGACTTAAACTTTGGAAGTGTATATGTACACCGTGCGTGAGGTCTTAATTTCTGTGTTTGCTGGAAAAAAGAGTAAATATTTCATGGCGAGTTAATTGTTGTCTCTGAAAAAATGCCTTTATTTTGAGCGACCAGATAAGTAGAATTTTTCCAGAGTGGTTATTGTTCTGATTTCACTTGGTAGATGATTCCATGTGGAAGGCCTTAGTCGAGAGAGAGCTTTTTCACCCACTGTGGTCTTGAATTTGGGCCTATTGAACATGTTGCCTCTATATTAGATAAACCTCAACAGGTATGGCAGTTGTCTAAAAGGCAGTTTGCTTCTTACAGGTGACAGTATCCCATATAAGACAACTCTGAAGGAAAGATAACCTATCACTAACTGTTAGCTTGTAGAGTCCTTTATTGAGGTGACCGAGTGGGACTGGGGAATTTGGTAGTAAGGTAAATCTGAAATTCAGAAATGTTATAAATCTGTAAGTGTGTGTGTGTGTGTGTGTGTGTGTGTGTGTGTGTGTGTGTGTGTGTGTGTGTGTGTGTGTGTGTGTGTGTGTGTGTGTGTGTGCGTGCGTGCGTGTGTGTGTGTGTGTGTGTATGTATGTATATATATATATATATATATATATATATATATATATATATATATCTATAGTGCAGTTTTATGAATTGTAGTTGAGATTCAACAAAATTATCTGGCATAGCTTCTGCTGTAAACAGATTTAAAATGGGTTTACTTGGACTTCTGCTGTCATTAGGCCTTTTATAGTAGATTACAGACCTACATATCTGGATTTTTTTTAGTTAAGTTTTCGTAAGGCTAGTAGTCTTTCAGCAAAGTCGGTCCTCTTTTAGAACTTCAAATAAACCCTTCAGCAGGAAACCATTTTTAACACTTGCAACATTTAGCAGTTAAGTTTCTGTTTCACAATACTCAACAATCAGGTTGGACTTGCAACATGTAGTAGGAGCTTTCCTGATGTTCTTCGTGTTTCACTGTTGCAGTCATTACACTTGGGTTATCCTGCTGGCAGGCTACCCTCAGTTGGCCGAATTTCAAAGTCTAGGTCTGGCGTCGGTTGCTGTCGCCTCTTCCCTGATGTCAGTGCGCCAGGGGTATAAAAGATGCAACTGATGCCATTTTCTTCAGTCTTTCTTGCCGCGCGGTGCCCGAAGCATAGGTTCATAGGTTAGTACTAGGCTAACTGCCCTTGCGAGCCATTTTAAGCTTAGCCAATTATCCCTTGAGACTCAAACCCTGCACCTTGTGTTTTTAAGGCAAACACCTTAACCATTAGGCCACTCTCCCATAAGCAGTTCGCAAGTGCCGGTCGGCCGACTCCTGAGATTTTTGTGTTCGAATTTCAGATCCGAAGTCTTCATTAAAAGTACCCCATTGGGGAAACTTTTTTCTTGCTCCAGACCAATGTCAGAAAAAGTTAATAATTGTATTTCTTGTGGGAAGCAAATACCTCATAAGGACTTTCATTCTTACTGTATTCCTTGCCTAGGCCCTGACCACGACGTTGCTAGTTGTCGGTTTTGTGCTAGATTTAACCAATGCACTAGTAAGCATCGGTACAATTTTGCATTGCACCATTTTGGCAGAAGATTTTATTATACAATGTCATCGATAGCCATTCGACTGCAGGAATTCACAAGAAACGTAAAGAAAAGGACTGGCATCCGAGGTCCAAAACTGACAACGAGGCTTCTTATAAGCCAGTCGCTGGTTCGCCGGTTCTGTGAGGTGCCTTCGCAGCCCCTGACACCCAGACCCGCAGGCCGCTACCGACTCCCACATGGAGTCAACTAGGCCGCTGGAAGCTCAAGGTATTGGTCCTTCGGAGATTATTCCCTCAGATGGGTCCGGAGCCGCTGAGCAGGCATCTGCTTCTGAGGGTGTTTTCAGACCTACTCAGTTATACATTAAAATGACGTTCGCTTCAAAGGCAAAGACTAAAGCACTTTTAAAGACAAAGAAACAAGTACAACAGCCTCATGGACAGGCCTCCATGCCCAAAAAACAGATGCTCAAAATGGCCGAAGACTCTTAATTACTTTGATCAGGGATTCCCATCCCCCACCTGATAAAAGGCCTAGGCAAGAGACAGAATATGAATCTTCAGATCAGGTTTCCATTTCATCTGATTCCTCTTCTGATCAGGAATACTCTCTTCCTCCCTATGAGAATTCTGATGCTGAAGAATCTATCCCTTCAGCCTCTTCTCCTGAGGATTACTCTTTTGTGGAAACTTTGCATACTATGAGGGAGCATTTTCACTGGGAGAGCCAAGATTTTTCAGAATCTATGAAAAGGCTCAGAGACTTCTTTTTACTACCACAACACAGGCCCCTAGCTGTTCCACCTGTGTTGGACATTGTAGATGTATTTTCAGAGTCCAGTCTGACCCCTGACTCCTTACCTCCAGCTCCTGTTAAGCCAGACAGGTACTTCAGGGTTCCTGACTCTCATAAATTCCTTTTCAAAAACCCTGCTGCTGACCCAGAAACAATCTCAGGGTCCCAAAGGGGTCAAGGCTTCTGCTGCTGAAAACCCTACCCCCTCAGACAGGGATTCTAGGGCATTGGACAGATGGGGAAAAAAGATTTACACTTATGCTACCTTGGCTATAAGGGCTTTAAAATTGTCTTTCATATGCTCCAATATCAGCAGTATATTATGTCACTGCTTAAACAGAAAATGTTGACAAATTCTGAATGTGCAGAAAACAAAGAAATGCAGGATGTATTGCATGCACCTGAACAAGTTGGAAAGTATACTTTGCAATGTGGTTTTGATTCTTTGGAGGCCTCCTGCAGGGCCGCTGTTACGGGTTCTGTCATCAGGAGGCATGCTTGGTTAAAGGAACAAAATCTGCCTAATAATGTCAAAGCAAAATTATTAGATGCTCCATTACAGCATGATACCTTGTTTGGTGTTAAAGCAGAAGAGGTGTTAAAGAAAATGGAGGCCAAAGCTAAATCTATGCAAACGGTTAAGGATTTCTTACAGGTACAGCCTCCTAGATTTAGCAGACATTGGCTTACAAAGAATTGGTCTTTTCCAGTGTCAGACCACAAACGGGCAGATACAGACGCCGAAGAGGCAGATCCCAGACCCAAGGTTCGTACAGGTCTAAACAATGGGGTGCTTCTACCTGCAAAAGTAGAGAAGACAATTCACGGCCATACAGGAAACAGTCCCAATGACGGCCCCCTGCCTGCACCAAGCACTTATCTTCTGGCAGCACCTTTAGGGGGAAAACTAGCACTTTTCCTTCAAAATTGGCACATAATAACCCAGGACAAATGGGTCCTAGATATAATGTTTCAAGGCTACAAGTTTCACTTCCATACCCTGCCAAGGACAAACGGTTGGCCAGACCTGCCAAAACATCAATGGGCAGAGGCACAAAAGCAAGTCTCATCCCTCATGGACATGAGGGCCATTCAACAAGTACCAGAGCAAGAGCAGGGACAAGGATTTTATTTAAGACTTTTCTTGGTCCCAAGAAAGGGCAAGACCTGGAGACCAATACTGGACCTATCTATTCTAAACACATTTCTGGATATTCCAAAATTCAAAATGTTGACTCTACAGCAACTTCTGCCCATGCTGGGCAAGAAGGCTTGGCTTGTGACTTTAGACCTAAAAGAGGCATACCTGCATGTCCCAGTCAGACCAACATGCAGAAGATATCTCAGATTCAAAGCTGGCTCAATGCACTACCAATTCTCTGCACTGCCCTTTGGCTTATCTACTGCGCCCAGGGTCTTCACAAAGTGCCTGGCACCAGTAATTGCATTCTGCAGACAAAGAGGAATACAAATATATCCATACCTGGATGACTGCCTCATTCAAGCAGAGACAAAGGACATTCTTCTACACATCTGGCGTTTGTAAAAAGGTTACTAACTCCTCTAGGGTACACAGTAAACGAAAAGAAGTCAAAACTAGTACCCTCACAACAGATTGTATTCTTGGGTGCCAGCTTAAATACATCGGCCCAGATGGCTTACCTCACGCCAGACAAGCAGGTTCAACTAACTCAATATTTTCAACTACTGGCAAAAAAAAAAAAAAAAAAAAAAAAAGATAAATACTCTGGCAGACGAACTAAGCAGAAACCTCATGGATCCCCATGAGTGGAAATTGGATCCACAAGTCTTCAGTATGATAACAAGGAAATGGGGATGCCCGGAGATAGATCTATTTGCCTCTCCTCACAACTACCAACTAAAAAGATTTTGCACAAGGACTTATCACAGACCAGCATGGAAAGTGGATGCCCTATCTTTCAGCTGGAAAAGCTTTGCAGTATATGCCTGTCCTCCTCTGCCTCTCCTCCCCAAGGTACTCCTAAAGGTCAGACAAGAGAAGCCAAAGATGATACTGATTGCCCCGCCAGTACGGGTATCCAATTCTAAGGAACTTGTCTCAATGCCCGGCTTGGACCTTGCCTCAAATACCTCCTCTACTATCCCAACAAAGCAATCCGATCCTGCACAGCCAGCTAAAGACCTTAAATCTGGCAGCATGGCGGATAATGTAGTCATACAAAACGCACCTTTCACTAAAGCTGTGATGGATGTCATTTTGGAGGCCAAAAGGCCTAATACCAGAAAATCTTACACTGGAAAATGGAAGAGATTCTGTGCTTGGAACCAGGCACAAGGAATTGACACAGCTGTACCAAATATTCCTCAGATTTTGCAATACTTAACTGAGATGCTGGACAAAGGCCTATCCTTTTCATCAGTTAAAATTCATGCCTTTGCCATTTCGGCTCATTACAGTACAGAGCCACCAATCTTTTCTCATCCTTTGTTTAGGTAGTACCTCAGAGGAGCCAAAAACTTAAGGCCTCCAAGGAGATTACCAATACCTGCATGGGACCTCAATTATGTCTTGGAAAAACTCACCCTGCCTCCTTTTGAGCCAGCCGCTACAGCTGATATAAAGTTTTTATCTTGGAAAACAGCTCTGCTCCTAGCAATAACTTCTGCAAGACGAGTCTCAGAGCTACAGGCACTCATGGCTGTGGAACCTTTTTATCATTTTTTATCCAGACAGGGTTTCTCTGAGGACAAATCCGGCATTTATGCCTAAGGTAGTGTCCAGTGTGGCCCTTAACCAAGCTATTCATCTGCCTGCTTTTTATCCAAACCCACAGAATAAGGGAGAGAATTCTGCATTCTTTGGACATACACAGACAACTACGCTTCTACTTGAACAGAACCAAAGCTTTCCGAAAGACGGAGCAACTACTAGTGGCATTTGCTGCAGAATCACAAGGGAAGGCCATCTCAAAGCAGACTTTTTCTAAGTGGATAGGCCACTGCATTCGTTTCTGCTATTCTCAACATGGCAAGCCAGTGCCTAAGGGCATTAGGCCACATTCAACCAGAGCAGCAGCCTTCCTCAGAGGAGTACCAACCAAAGACATTCTAGAGGCTGCTACTTGGAGTTCTCTTCACACCTTTACAAAGCATTATCATTTGCCTCTCTACTCTAAGTCCAGGGCAGGCTTTGCCTCTGCAGTTCTGCAGGGCCTTATAGCCGCACCTAATGCTGTTTAGCTCCAGCCACCCACCCATAACTTTGGGATTCTACCCAAATGTAATGACTGCAACAGTGAAACACAAAGAACATAGTACAGTTGTATACACTTAAATTTAGATGTTCGAGTGTATTCACTGTTGCAGCCCAGGTTACCCTCCTGCCATCCCCCTGTCATTCTGGAGTTTCTTTCCTTTTCTACCTTCTACAACCTATGTGGTGCATTTGCTTGTAGATGAATGTAAAGTTTATATTGATGCATGTATATAAGATGTATGTGCATGTATACAAGATGCATCCGACGCCATTTTCTTCAGTCTTTCTTGTCACACGTTGCCCGAAGCAGAAACAGTTTGCAAGTGCCGGTCGGCCGACTCCTGAGATTTTCGAAGTCGAATTTCAGATCCAAAGTCTTCAATAAAGCTAAGTACCCCATTGGGGAAACTTTTTTCTTGCCTCAGACCGATGTCAGAAAAAGTTAATAATTGTATTTCTTGTGAAAAGCAAATACCTCATAAGGACTTCCACTCTTACTGTATTCCATGCCTAGGCCCTGATCACGATGTCACTAGTTGTCGGTTTTGTGCTAGATTTAACAAACTTGCTATTAAAAGGCGTTTTGAATTTGCATTGCACTACTTTGGTCGAAGGTTCAATTATACAATGCCGTTGGATCAACTGATGACCGCAATACCAAAAAAAACGCAAGGATAAGGATAAAGACAGATATCAGAGGTCCAAAACCGACGAAGCCTCTTCTAGGCCAGTCGCCGGTTCTCAGTGAGGCGCTTTCGCAGCCTCTGACACCTGCTACCTCAAGAGCCACAGGCTGCCTCCAACTCCCACGTGGAGACAACTAGGCCTCTGGAAACTCAAGGTATTGGGCCTACGGAA
The DNA here is from genome assembly GCF_019279795.1 of Protopterus annectens. NCBI lineage: Eukaryota > Metazoa > Chordata > Ceratodontiformes > Protopteridae > Protopterus > Protopterus annectens. Next base: position 842,234,033 of record NC_056750.1, on the reverse strand, counting down.
ACTAATCCCTCAGATGGGTCCGGAGCTGCTGAGCAGGCATCGGCTTCTGAGGGTGTTTTCAGACCTTCACAACTTACCATTAAAACTACAGCCAAGACAAAAGTACCACTAAAGACAAAGAAACAAGTACAGCATTCTCCTGGACAAGCCTCCATGCCTAAGAAACAGATGCTTAAAATGGCCGAAGACCTCATTACTTTAATCAGGGGTTCCCATCCCCCTCCTGAGAAAAGGCATAGGCAGGATACAGACTATGATTCCTCTGATCAGGTTTCCATTTCCTCCGATTCCTCTTCAGACCAAGGGTACTCTCTACCCCCCTATGAGGACTCTGATGCTGAAGAATCTATCCCTTCAGCCTCTCCTCCTGAGGATTATTCTTTTGGGGAAACTTTACATACCATGAGGGAGCATTCCCATTGGGAAAGTCAGGATTGCACAGAATCTAAGAAAAGGCTCAGAGACTTCCTTCTATTGCCTCAGCACAGGCCCCTGGCTATTCCGCCTGTACTAGATATCGTAGATGATGTGTTCTCTGAATCCAGCTTATCTCCTGATGTTCATCGTGCATACAGCTGCAGTAATAACATATGGGTTCTCTGCCGTCAGGCGGTCCCTCGGTCGGCCGAATTCCAAAGTCTTGGTCCGGCGTCGGTTGTTGTCGCTTCTTTTCCTGACGTCAGTGAGGCAGGAGTATATAAGACACAGCCGACGCCATTTTCTTCAGTCTTTTTTGCCGCACGGTGCCCGAAGCAGAAGCATTTCACAAGTGCCGGTCGGCCAGCTCCTGAATTTATGAAAAATTTGGAAACCAAAGTCTTCATTAAAC